>NC_141597.1:24636349-24883849 GCF_047967505.1 Dipteris shenzhenensis | reverse complement strand
CAGCTCCTCCCTCCCGCCCCCCTCTCCCTCCCTCGACCCCTCGACCCCCTCCGCTCCCGCTCCCCCCTCCCTCCCCTCTGCTCCCGCTCCCCTTCCCCCCCTCCAGGGGGGCCACCACCCCCCGCTCCCCTTCCCCCCCTCCAGGGGGCCGCCACCCCCCCGCTCCCCTTCCCCCCCTCCAGGGGGTCTGGTGGCTGTGGCCGCCAGCCCCCCCTTCCCCCCCCGCCCCCCTTCTCCCTTCCTAAGGGGGGCTAGCAGCCGCCAGCCTGCCCCCCCTTCCCCCCCCACCCCCCCTTCCCCCCCGCCCCCCCCACCCCACCCCCCCTCCAGGGGGGGCTGGCGGCCGTGGCCGCCAGCCCGCCCTCCCCCCCTTCCCCCCCCGCCCCCCTCCACCCCCCTTCCCCCCCACCCCCCTTTCTTCCTTCCAGGGGGGCTGGCGGCCGCGGCCACCAGCCCGCCCCCCCTTCCCCCCTCCACGGAGGTCTGGTGATCGTGGCCGTCAGCCTGCCCCCCACCCCTTCCCCCCTCGCCCCCCTCCAGGGGGTCCGGCAGCCACGGCCGCCAACCCCCCCAACCCCCCCTTCCCCCCCCTCCTTCTAGGTGGGTCTGGCAGCCGCAGCCGCCAGCCTCCTCCCCCCACCCCGCTCCAAGGGGGGTCTGGCGGCTGCCAGCCCCCCCCCACCCCCCTTCCCCCTCTGCCCCCCTTCCCCCCCTCCAGGGGGGACTGGCGGCCGCGGTCACCAACCTGCCCCCCCCTTCCCCCCCCCGCCCCCCTCCAGGGGGGTCTGGCGGCCGCGGTCGCCAGCCCCCCCCTTCCCCCTGCCCCCCTTCCGCCCCTCCACCAGGGGGGCTAGCGGTCGCGCCCCCCCCCTCCCCCCTGCCCCCCCCCTTCCCCCCTTGCCCCCCTTCCCCCCTCTAGGGGGGTCTGGCGGCCGTGGCCGCAAGCACCCCCCTTCCCCCCCTCCTTCCCTCCCCCACCTGGCTCCACCCCCTCTGTCCCCTCCCCCCTCCCTACCAAGACCCCCCTGCCCCCCCTCCCTCCGTCCCCCCCCCCTCCCCCCCTGCCCCCGCCCTTCCCTCCCACCCTCCTCCCTACCTCCCTCGACCCCGTTAGAACCCCCCCCCCCTCCCTCCCTCCCTCGATCCCACCCTCGCCCCCGCCCCTCCCTCCCCCCTCCCTCCCCACCCGGCTCCCCTCCCCCCTCCTCCCCCCCTCGACCCCGCCCCTGCCTCTCCCTCCCCTCCCCCTCCCTCCCCTCCCGCCCCTCCATCCTCTCCTCCTCCCCTCCTGGCAGGAACCTTTCTCTCTCTAGTTCCTCTCTCTTCAAATTTTAAAAAAAAAATCTAGATAAAGAATTAATCAAAAAATTTTGCAAGTACCTGGAAAAAGTTTGTAAGTTTGCTCTTTCTTGCTTTCTTGCTCTTCTTTCCTTGCTTTCTTGATCGTCCTTGTTTTCTTGCTTCAATGAATGAAATGAGGGGAGAATGAATGAAGAAGGAAGACTATATAGAAGAAAAATTAGGTTTTCCTCCTCCTCTCCTATTGGCTTTCCATTCCTCCCCTCTCTCCTATTGGCTTTTCATTTATCCCCTCTCCCATTGGCTCCCATTACTCCCCCTCTCCCATTAGACCCCCATCCCTCATCCCAATCTTCCATTAGCCCTCCCCCCATCCATTTCTTCTTTTTCCCCATTGCCACCACTCCCATCCCACATTTCCACCACGTCCCATACTCCTCCCATTTCCCAAAATCCCATATTTCCCCATCTCACCCTCCTCTTTTTCATCCCCTATTAACTCCCCTCACTCATTTCACTCCCTTATTATCCTACTCCCCTATTACCTTCCCCTCTCCCATTCCATTCTTCCCTCCCCACTCTCACTTCCACTTCCCATTACTCACTTGCCATTTGAAAACTATTAATATATTATTATACTATTTTTTATACTTATTATCATACACCCCTATTACTTCCCTCTCCCATTCCACTCCCTTCTCACTCCCACTTCCACTTCCCATTACTCACTTGCTATACACATTTGTAAACTATTAATATATTATTATATGATTTTTTATACTATTTGCAAACTTTCAAAGGCGTATTTATCCTCATCAACAAGCTTATTTACTCAAGGTATGATGTGCATAATTTGTGCACTAGGTGTTTACTTTGTTGTATCAAAATTGTTTGCCACACACACACACATATACACATACTGAGAATTTTCTAATATTATTGCATCTACATTTCTCCGATGGGTACAAAACTTTGTACATGCCTCAACCTAGGTCGTATTGACTTGCATACAAAGTGGTGCACCCATCCCATAAGTACTTGTTCGGATAACACACCTCCAAATGTATTTTATGACGATTGACTATGCAAAGCATATGCAATGGACACAAGACTTTGCACGTTCCTCAACCTAGGCAGTATTGACTTGTGTGCAAAGTGGCATCCCCATCCGATAAGTACTTATTTGAAAAATATACCTATGATCGTGTTTTTTGACGGTTGTACATGACACCAAGGCCAAAAATGGTATTTAATACTCAATCTACCATGTAAAGCATATCCGATGGGCATAATACTTTGCACGTGCCTCAAAAGCGGTGGTATGGTATTCCATGCAAAGTGGAATGCCCATTTAATAAATAATTGGTATGATAATATACCTATTAAGAGCATGTTCTTTGATGGATGTGCATAACACTAGGGGGGAAATGGTGTATAATGTGTGATCCCCCATGCAAAGCATAATGGATAGACACAATACTATGCACGCACATCAACCTAGTTGAAATTGACTTTCTTGCAAAGTGGCTCCCCCATCTGACAAGTACTTTTTAGAATATCACACCTAGGACCATGTTTTTTATTGGTTGTTGTCCATGACACTAAGGCAAAAACATTGATTTATGCTTAATCGACAATGCAACGCATATGCGATTATCACAATACTTTGCACACATCTCAACCTAGGTATTATTGACTTACATGCAAAGTGGCGTGCCCATCCCATAAGTACACAGTGTTTAATGCTTGTTTGACAATGCAAAGCATATCCGATGGGCATAATACTTTGCATGATATATCACGTATTAAACTCCGTTTGTGCACAATACTTTGCACCCACCCCAACCTAGTTGTTATTGAGTTGCATGAAAAGTGGCGTGTCGGTTAGATAAGTACTTGATCCGATACCACACCGAGGACCGTGTTTTTTTACAAATGTGCTTGACACTAAGGCAAAAACCGTGTTTTATGCTTGATCAACAATGCAAAGCATATCCGATGGCACAATACTTTGCACACACCTTCAACTAGGTCGAATTGACTTACATGCAAAGTGGCACGCCCATCCCATAAGTGCTTAATCAGATAATATACCTAGCAGCGTGTTTTTTTACGGATGTGCATGACAGTAGAGCAAAAATAGTATTTAATGCTCGATCGACCATGCAAAGGATATCCGATGGGCACAACACTTTTCCTACACCGCAACCTAGGTGGTATTGAAATGTTCTCAAAGAGGCACACCCATTTGATAAGTACTTGGTCAGATAACACACCTAACGGCGTGTTTTTTTGCGGATGTGCATGACATTAGAGCCAAAATAGTATTTAATGCTCGATCGACCATGCAAAGGATATCCGCCGATGGGCACAACACTTTTCGTATGCCTCATCCTAGGTGGTATTGAAATGTTCTCAAAGAGGCATACCCATCCAATAAGTACTTGGTCATATAACACACCTAAGGGCGTGTTTTTTTGCAGATGTGCATATCACTAGAGAAAAAATGGTGTATAATGTGTGATCGACCATGCAAAACATATGCGATGGTGACAATACTTTGCACGCATCTCAACATAGTTGAAATGGACTTGAGTGCAAAGTGGAACCCCCGTCCGATAAGAACTTGTTTGAATAACACACCTAGGACCGTGTCTTTTCATGGTTGTGCATGACACTAAGGCAAAAACGGAGTTTTATGCTTGATCGACAATGCAAAGCATATCCGATGGGCACAATACTTTGCAGACACCTTCAACTAGGTGGAATAAACTAGTGGCACGCCCATCTTATAAGTGCTTGATCGGATAACATACCTAGCATGGTTTTTTACGGATGTGCATGACACTAGAGCAAAAATTGTGATTAATGCTCGATCGACCATGCAAAGGATATCCGATGGGCACAACACTTTTTGTATGCCTCAACCTAGGTGGTATTGAAATGTTCTCAAAGAGGCACACCCATCTGATAAGTACTTGGTTAGATAACACACCTAAGGGCATGTTTTTTTGCGGATGTCCATATCACTAGGGAAAAAATGGTGTATAATGTGTGTTCGACCATGCAAAGCATATCCGATGGTGACAACACTTTGCACGCACCTCAAGATAATTGAAATAGACTTGCATGCAAAGTGGAACCCCCATCTGATGAGTACTTATTTGAATAACACACCTACGGCCATGTTTTTATATGGTTGTGCATGACACAAAGGCAAAAACAGTGTTTTATGCTTGATCGACAATGCAAAGCATATCCGATGGGTACAATACTTTGCACACACCTTCAACTAGGTGAAAATGACTTACATGAAAAGTTGCATTCCCATCGC
Source organism: Dipteris shenzhenensis (assembly GCF_047967505.1). Lineage (NCBI taxonomy): Eukaryota > Viridiplantae > Streptophyta > Polypodiopsida > Gleicheniales > Dipteridaceae > Dipteris > Dipteris shenzhenensis. The sequence continues at coordinate 24,879,216 of NC_141597.1, read as the reverse complement.
ATAAGTACTTGATCGGATAACACACCTAGCAGCGTGTTTTTTTACGGATGTGCATGACACTAAGGCAAAAATGGTATTTAATGCTCGATCGACCATGCAAAGCATATCCGATGGGCACAATACTTTTCCTACACCTTAACCTAGGTGGTAATTAAATATTCTGAAAGAGGAACACCCATCCGATAAGTACTTGGTCAGATAACATACCTAAGGGCATGTTTTATGTGGATGTGCATATCACTACGGGAAAAACATTGTATAATGCATAATCGACCATGCACAGCATATCCAATGGTGACAATACTTTGCACACATCTCAACCTAGTTAAAACGGACTTGCGTGCAAACTACAGCCCCCATCTGATAAGTACTTGTTTGATTAACACACTTAGGACCGTGTTTTTTCATGGTTGTGCATGACACTAAGGCAAAAACGGTGTTTTATGCTTGATCGACAATGCAAAGCATATCCGATGGGCATAATACTTTGCACACACCTTCAACTAGGTGTAATTGACTTACATGCAAAGTGGAGCACCCATCCCATAAGTGCTTGATCGGATAACATACCTAGCAGCGTGTTTGTTTTACGGATGTAAATGACACTAGAGCAAAAATAGTATTTAATGCTCGATTGACCATGCAAAGGATACCCGATGGGCACAACACCTTTTGTATGCTGCAACCTAGTTGGTATTGAAATGTTCTCAAAGAGGCACACCCATCCGATAAGTACTTGGTCAGATAACACACCTAAGGGCGTGTTTTTCTGTGGATGTGCATACCACTAGGGAAAAAACGGTGTATAATGCGTGATCGACCATGCAAATCATATCCGATGGCGATAGTACTTTGCACACACCTCAACATAGTTGAAACAAACTTGTGTGCAAAGTGCAACCCCCATCCGATAAGTACTTGTTTGAATAACACACCTACGGCCGTGTTTTTATATGGTTGTGCATGACACTAAGGCAAAAACGGTGTTTTATGCTTGATCGACAATGCAAAGCATATCTGATGGACACAATACCTTGCACACACCTTCAACTAGGTGGAATTGACTTACATGCAAAGTGGCATTCCATCGCATAAGTACTTGATCGGATAACACACCTAGCAGCGTGCTTTTTTACGGATGTGCATGACACTAAGGCAAAAATGGTATTTAATGCTCGATCGACCATGCAAAGCATATCCGATGGGCACAATACTTTTCCTACACCTTAACCTAGGTGGTATTGAAATGTTCTCAAAGAGGCACACCCATCTGATAAGTACTTAGTCAGATAACACACCTAAGGGCATGTTTTTTTGCAGATGTGCATATCACTCGGAAAAAAATGGTGTATAATGCGTGATCGACCATGCAAAGCATATCCGATGGCGACAATACTTTGAACGCACCTCAACGTAGTTGAAATGGACTTGCGTGCAAAGTGGAGCCCCCATCCGATAAGTACTTGTTTGAATAACACTCCTAGGACCGTGTTTTTTCATGGTTGTGCATGACACAAAGGGCAAAACGGTGTTTTATGCTTGATCGACAATGCAAAGCATATCTGATGGGTACAATACTTTGCACACACCTTCAACTATGTGGAATTGACTTACATGCAAAGTGGCACGCCCATCCCATTAGTGCTTGATCGGATAACATACCTAGCAGCATGTTTTTTTAGGGATGTGCATGACACTAGAGCAAAAATCGTATTTAATGCTCGATCGACCATACAAAGGATATCTGATGGACACAATACTTTTCCTGCACCTCAACCTAGGTGGTATTGAAATGTTCTCAATGGGGCACACCCATCCAATAAGTACATGGTCAGATAACACACCTAAGGGCATGTTTTTTTGCGGATGTCCATATCACTAGGGAAAAAAAGGGTATATAATGCGTGATCGACCATGCAAAGCATATCCAATGGTGACAATACTTTGCATGCACCTCAACATAGTTGAAAAGGACTTGCGTGCAAAGTGGAGCCCCCGTCTGATAAGTACTTTTTTGAATAACATACCTACGGCTGTGTTTTTTCATGGTTGTGCATGACACTAAGGCAAAAACGTAGTTTTATGCTTGATTGACAATGCTAAGCATATCCGATGGGCACAATACTTTGCACACACCTTCAACTAGGTGAAAATGACTTACATACAAAGTGGCATTCCCATCGCATAAGTACTTGATCAGATAACACACCTAACAGCGTGTTTTTTTACGGATGTGCATGACACTAAGGCAAAAATGGTATTTAATGCTGGATCGACCATGCAAAGCATATCCGATGGGCACAGAAGGTGTGTGCAAAGTATTGTGCCCATCGGATATGCTTTGCATTGTCGATCAAGCATAAAACACCGTTTTTGCCTTAGTGTCATGCACAACCATGAAAAAACACGGTCCTAAGTGTGTTAATCATACAAGAACTTATCGGATGGGGGATCCAGTTTGTATGCAAGTCTTTTTCAACTAGGTTGAGATGCGTGCAAAGTATTGCCACCATCGGATATGCTCTGCATGGTCGATTACGCATTATACAATGTTTTTCCCGTAGTGATATGCACATCCACCAAAAAACACGCCCTTAGGTATGTTATCTGACCAAGTACTTATCGGATGGGTGTTTCTCTTTCAGAATATTTAATTAACACCTAGGTTAAGGTTTACTAGGTGGAATTGAATTACATGCAAAGTGGCACACCCATCCCATAAGTGCTTGATTGGATAACATACCTAGCAGCGCGTTTTTTTTTACGGATGTGGATGACACTAGAGCAAAAATAGTATTTCATGCTCGATCGACCATGCAAAGGATATCCGATGGGCACAACACTTTTCCTACACCGCAACCTAGGTAGTATTGATTTTTCTCACAGATAAGTACTTGTTTGAATAACAGTCCTAGGACCGTGTTTTTTCATGGTTGTGCATGACACAAAGGCAAAAACGGTGTTTTATGCTTGATTGACAATGCAAAGCATATCCGATGGGTACAATACTTTGCACACACCTTCAACTAGGTGGAATTGACTTACATGCAAAGTGGCATGCCCATCTCATCAGTGCTTTATCGGATAAGATACCTAGCAGTTACGGATGTGCATGACACTAGAGCAAAAATCGTATTTAATGCTCGATTGACCATACAAAGGATATCCGATGGGCAGAACACTTTTCCTGAACCTCAACCTAGGTGGTATTGAAATTTTCTCAATGGGGCACACCCATCCGAGAAGTACTTGGTCAGATAACACACCTAAGGGCATGTTTTTTTGTAGATGCCCATATCACTAGGGAAAAAAAGGGTATATAATGCATGATCGACCATGCAAACCATAATCGATGGTGACAATACTTTGCACGCACCTCAACGTAGTTGAAACGGACTTGCGTGCAAAGTGGAGCCCCCATCCGATAAGTACTTGTTTGAATAACACACCTACGGCCGTGTTTTTTCATGGTTGTGCAAGACACTAAGGCAAAAACGATGTTTTATGCTTGATCGACAATGCAAAGTATATCCAATGGGAACAATACTTTGCACACACCTTCAACTAGGTGGAATTGACTTACATGCAAAGTCACATGCCCATCCCATAAGTGCTTGATTGGATAACATACCTAGCAGCGTGTTTTTTTATGGATGTGCATGACACTAGAGCAAAAAGAGTATTTAATGCTGGATCGACCATGCAAAGGATATCCGATGGGCACAACACTTTTTTTATGCCTCAACCTAGGTGGTATTGAAATGTTCTCAGAGAGGCACACCCATCGGATAAGTACTTGGTCAGATAACACACCTAAGGGCATGTTTCTTTGCGGATGTCCATATCACTCGGGAAAAAATGGTGTATAATAAGTGATCGACTATGCAAAGCATATCCGATGGTGACAATACTTTGCACGCACCTCAACGTAGTTGAAATAGACTTGCATGCAAAGTGGAGCCCCCATCCGATAAGTACTTATTTGAATAACACACCTACGGCCGTGTTTTTATATGGTTGTGCATGACACAAAGGCAAAAATGAAGTTTTATGCTTGATCCACAATGCAAAGCATATCCGATGGGCACAATACCTTGCACACACCTTCAACTAGGTGGAATTGACTTACATGCAAAGTGGCATTCCCATCGCATAAGTACTTGATCGAATAAAACACCTAGCAGCGTGTTTTTTTACGGATGTGCATGACACTAAGGAAAAAATAGTATTTAATGCTCGATCGACCATGCAAAGCATATCCGATGGGCACAATACTTTTCCTACACCTTAACCTAGGTGGTATTGAAATGTTCTCAAAGAGGCACACCCATCCGATAAGTACTTGGTCAGATAACATACCTAAGGGCATGTTTTTTTGCGGATGTGCATATCACTACAGGAAAAACATTGTATAATGCGTAATTGACCATGTAGAGCATATCCGATGGTGACAATACTTTGCATGCATCTCAACCTAGTTGAAACGGACTTGCGTGCAAACTGGATCCCCCATCTAAAAAGTACTTGTTTGATTAACACACTTAGGACCTTGTTTTTTCATGGTTGTGCATGACACTAAGGCAAAAACGGTGTTTTATCCTTGATCGACAATGCAAAGCATATCTGATGGGCACAATACTTTGCACACACCTTCAACTAGGTAGAATTGACTTACATGCAAAGTGGCACACCCATCCCATAAGTGCTTGATCGGATAACATACCTAGCAGCGTGTTTTTTTTACAGATGTGCATGACACTAGAGCAAAAATAGTATTTAATGCTCGATCGACCATGCAAAGCATATCCGATGGGCACAACACTTTTCGTATGCCACAAGCTAGGTAGTATTGAAATGTTCTCAAAGAGGCACACCCATCCGATAAGTACTTGGTTAGATAACACACCTAAGGGCGTGTTTTACTGCGGATGTGCATACCACTTAGGAAAAAACGGTGTATAATGCATGATCGACCATGCAAATCATATCCGATGGTGACAATACTTTGCACACACCTCAACATAGTTGAAACGGACTTGTGTGCAAAGTGGAGCCCCCATCCGATAAGTACTTGTTTGAATAACACACCTACGGCCGTGTTTTTATATGGTTGTGCATGACACTAAGGTAAAAACGGTGTTTTATGCTTGATCAACAATGCAAAGCATATCTGATGGGCACAATACCTTACACACACCTTCAACTAGGTGGAATTGACTTACATGCAAAGTGGCATTCCCATCACATAAGTACTTGATCGGATAACACACCTAGCAGCGTGCTTTTCTACGAATGTGCATGACACTAAGGCAAAAAATGGTATTTAATGCTCGATCGACCATGCAAAGCATATCCAACGGGCACAACACTTTTCCTATACCTTAACCTAGGTGGTATTGAAATGTTCTTAAAGAGGCACACCCATCCGATAAGTACTTGGTCAAATAACATATCTAAGGGTGTGTTTTTTTGCGGATGTGCATATCACTACGAGAAAAACGTTGTATAATGCGTAATCGATCATGCATAGCATATCCAATGGTGGAAATACTTTGCACGCATCTCAACCTAGTTGAAACGGACTTGCGTGCAAATTGCAGCCCCCATCCGATGAGTACTTGTTTAATTAACACACTTAGGACCATGTTTTTTCATGGTTGTGCATGACATTAAGGCAAAAACGGTGTTTTATTCTTAATTGACAATGCAAGGCATATCCGATGGGCACAATACTTTGCACACACCTTCAATTAGGTGGAATTGACTTACATGCAAAGTGGCACACCCATCCCATAAGTGCTTGATCGGATAACATACCTAGCAGCGTGGTTTTTTAACGGATGTGCATGACACTAGAGCAAAAATAGTATTTAATGCTCGATCGACCATGCAAAGGATATTTGATGGGCACAATACTTTTCCTACACCACAACCTAGGTGGTATTGAAATGTTCTCAAAGAGGGACACCCATCCGATAAGTACTTGGTCAGATAACACACCTAAGGGCGTGTTTTTTTGCGGATGTGCATATCACTCGGGAAAAAATGGTGTATAATGCATGATCGACCATGCAAAGCATATCCAATGGTGACAATACTTTGCATGCACCTCAACATAGTTCAAACAGACTTGCGTGCAAAGTGGAGCCCCCATCCGATAAGTGCTTGTTTAAATAACACACCTAGGACCATGTTTTTTCATCGTTGTGCATGACACTAAGGCAAAAACGGTGTTTTATGCTTGATCGACAATGCAAAGCATATCCGACGGGCACAATACTTTGCACACAGCTTTAACTAGGTGGAATTGACTTACATGCAAAGTGGAACAAGTGCTTGATCGGATAACATACCTAGCAGCGTGTTTTTTTACAGATGTGCATGACATTAGAGCAAAAATCGTATTTAATGCTCGATCGACCATGCAAAGGATATCCGATGGGCACAACACTTTTTGTATGCCTCAACCTAGTGGTATTGAAATGTTCTCAATGAGGCACACCCATCTGATAAGTACTTGGTCAGATAACACACCTAAGGGCATGTTTTTTTACGGATGTCCATATCACTAGGGAAAAAATGGTGTATAATGCATGATCGACCATGCAAAGCATATCCGATGGTGACAATACTTTGCACGCACCTCAACATAGTTGAAACGGACTTGTGTGCAAAGTAGAGCCCCCATCTTTTCATCACATCACTATTGAGCACACAATAGAGGTTGAAAGCGACTCCCTGTCTATTACTTTGTTGCATCCTTTCCCTTGAGGCACAATAGAGGTCATCCTTAGGTCTTCATCATCTCTCCATAGTCGTGGGAGAGAGCTATCCACATCAACAAGAAACTCAGAAATATATACAAGTGACTCTTGTACCAACCAACCCTCGGCATGCTACCTTCGGGTCTTGCATTTTGTTTCATGAAGCCGTTCAAGGTCTTCATGAAGCACTCGAGAAAGAACAACCATCGTGCATGTATAGTACCGCATATAGCAATCTTATCCACCAAATGCACTATGAGATGTAGTTGGCTTTGAGAATAGAATGTGAAAATGTCTCCTCCACTAAACAAACCACCTCCACTAACATAATTCGAGCATTCTCAAGCATGGTGGGATCTATTTCCTTTGAGCTCACATACCTAGAAATGAAAAAGTACACCATATTAGCAATATGAACACCTTGCATAGAGCATTGATATGCATCATATTTTGTATCATGTAAAGTATCTCACACGAGGAGGTGGTTGATTAGTTGCTTATAATTATTCACTCACAAATTTGAAAGGAAAAAGATATTATGCACATAAAATACTTACTTGGAGCATCTTGTGCCAATCATGAGATTTCAAGCCATATAATTGCTCTACATCTCTTTTCTTGCTCTTTGTAAAGGCCCCCTTCAAACACCTCATGCATCTAGTGGGAGTACGAATTGTAGTAATAGCGCGCTTCACCGTCACCATCTCTAGCTTTGATAACCTCCACGGTGCACGAGGTAAAAAAACACACCCATTCGGTCTATCTTGTGGCCAAGCTGCATGCATCCTCCCTGTGGTACATAGATCCTCTCTTATGCCTACGGAATCTCGTGTCCCATTCAAATGCTCCCAAATGGTAGATGCCACATTCTTGAAGATATGCATGGGATTAAGCAAGTGATTGATTTTGAGGTGGGACCAATAAGGTAAACGATAAAAGATGGAGTATCTAAACAAAATCTGGTGTTAGCGGGCAATCTTTATTTCCAGCCAATATAGCACACAATAGTTACAAACCCTTACCATCTCATGCCAAGTGATGGACTCGTGAAACCATCCCAAATTCTCATCGAATCTCCCGCAGTGAGTGATTGTGGGAGGACTTGACCAACATATCTAGGATGATCAGGTGGGAGAAATCGATGGTGATTCTCATAGATGACATTATTCAATGCACCTGCCTGTGAGGCAACTAGCGAAGGACCACAAATAGGACATGCATGGTAACCTGATGTAGTGAGACCTGAACAATAGATGCAATTAGGTTCAAGGTGCCACATCAATTGCCTACTCATAATTAAAAGTGCAATGCTTACCTGAACACTCGCTATAGCCTGGGAAGTCATGCATCGTCCACATCAAGACTGCTTTGCAATTGAAGTCTCATGACGAGGGAGGCCTGCTCACATCATGCACCTCGATACCTCTCCAAAGTATCTCTAGCTCGTCAATCAAAGGCTCCAAATAAACATCAGGATTTTTGACTTTATGTTTCCCTGGAATTAGAAGGGACAACATAACATGTCCTTTCTTAATAGCCATAGAGGGTGGAAGATTATAATTCACCAATATCACTCGCCATACACTGTAAGAGATGCTTTTGAGACCAAATGGGTTCACACCGTCCATACCCAATCCAAGTCTCAAGCTCCTAGGTTCTTCCTTGAAGCTTGGCCATGTATCTTTAATATGCTTCCATGCAGGAGTGTCTACAGGAGTTCTCCACTTGCCATTCGTTGATCGATGGGAGGAATGCCATGACATGAGCTCTGCAATGGATTTGCACTTGAAGATATGTTGGATGCGAGGGATTATTGGAAAATGTAGCAGAACCTTACGAGGCACATCCAAAGTTTTGAGATCTACTCTAAATCTTGCCTCTCCACAAGTAGGACACTCTCTTGCATCCTTATGTAGTCCACGAAACAAAACGCAATCATTGACGCATGCATGGATGCTCTTGTGATCTAATCCTCCAAGAGAGGTCACATGTTGCCTTGCCATATCTCTTGAGGTCGGTAATTTATTCTCCCTTGGAAGCATTTTACACAATAGCCTGCACGTGAAAGCCATAAATGAGGAAAAGCATTCGAATAATTGACCCACTAGCATAATTCACCATGTTTGCAAAATAGACTTTAAAGCTTACTTGAGTAACACATTCAAACTTGCATTGCTCGATCCATAGATGGTTTGCAAGTTTAGTAATTCAAGGGAGGCACATAGAACAGAGAATATGCACCCCTCAAATAGTGGAGTCGATGCTGCGGTAAAAAGATCGTCTTGCTCCATGCTATCATCCCTTCCTTCAGATTTATGGACATATAAATCCCACACCATATCATCAAACACCTCCTCCTCCACAGCTTCATGAGGTAATAGCGGAGGACTACTATCACCATCACTCCATGCATCCTTAATGATTCCTCCTGAAGATCCCACCTCATATCACCGACGCTTCGGCTCCTCACGACTAGCATAGGGCAACATATGCGCGTGTGGTACTACATCCTATATCAAATTAAAACGGGATCATAACTCAAACATATGAACACCCATAGGTATCTCAATCAACCTTAACTCTTTAACACTTACCATGTTTATGGTTGCATCCCATTCTCCATACTTTGAGATGTGATTGAGTGTAATCCTGCATGCACACAAAACAACTATAGATGCACTTGATAGATGCGCAAAATAGCGGGCGCGTCTATAGGCATTGCTTGAATAGAGAAATTATGGGTGCGACTAAAAGCACGTCTAACAGCTCGTCTATTTGCACGTGTATTAACACGTTTATTAGCACGGCTACACTAAGAAAATACGAGCACGTCTAATAGCATGTTTATCACGGTGTCTATTTGTGCGTGTATTAGCGTGTCTACACTGAGAATTAGACGCATATTTAGACACGTATTTAGACACAAAACAGAGAATACAAAAAGTGAGATTTTGGTGTACTTGTTTGCTTTCCAAACATTGCCCATGATTACCAAAGCACATAATTTAAATAAAAACATCAATGCTTTTTTGCAAGCCCACATATATAAGAATTAAGTGAGGTGAGGAGAATGAGACAATATGTAAAATAGTTTTGCCAATATCAATGATGGGCTACGGTTCAATCTCATCCTCAATGAGATCAACCCTTGCCAAACTGTCTACTTCAAAATCCAAACAAGTGTTTAGATCTACAAATACATTCAACCCACTACTACTTGTGCTACTCATGTGCTCATCGAAATCAGCATCACCAACGGTAGGCTCGTCCTCACGGGTAATGGCCTCAATATCTATATCTCCTATCTCATGATCATCCTGCTCTCTCGTATCACGGTCATCATCACCTCCATGGCCATGATCATCCTCCATATGCTCCATATTAGTAAATGTACTATACATCACTTTGGAACGTGGCATAATAGGTATGACATGCCACCATCTATTATTATCCACCATTGGTTGATAGACAACCTAATTCAAACACAAATACAATCATGTTATTTTCCTTACATCGAAGGTATCAAATATTTCAAATCGAGTATTTTTATATGTGTGCACAGTACCTGTTCACATTGTTGTGGTAGTACTAGTGTGTCCTTCCTACTTTGCCAAAACTTTGTGGAGTCAATAGTTACAAAGCCACTTGCATGGTGTTTGATTGTTCATTAGGGCCTCTTTCCACCATGTCCTTAAACCACTTCACATCCAAAACATACACAAAGAAGCGTCGAAAGTCAAGCTTAATAATATCTTGGATTATGCCACAATAATCATCCATGGCTCCATTGGCTCGTGGGAGAGAGCTATCCATGTCAACAAGAAACTCAGAAATATATACAAGTGACTCTTGTACCAACCAACCCTCGGCCATGCTACCTTCAGGTCTTGCATTTTGTCTCACAAAACCCTTCAAGGTCTTCATGAAGCGCTCGAGGAAGAACAACCATCGTGCATGTATAGTACCGCATATAGCAATCTCATCCACCAAATGCACTATGAGATGTAGTTGGCTTGTGAGAATAGAACGTGGAAAGGTCTCCTCCACTAAACAAACCACCTCCACTTACATAACTCGAGCATTCTCAAGCATGGTGGGATCTATTTCCTTTGAGCTCATCGACCTAGAAATTAAAAAGTACACCATATTAGCAATATGAATACCTTGCATGGAGCATTGATATGCATCATATTTTGTATCATGTAAAGTACCTCACAAGCTCGCCCATCTTGTAAATACAATCTTTCACGTCCTTCGATGCACTACGTGAAATGCTAGTAGGTAGTATGAACTGAACCCATGAGGAGGTGGTTGATTAGTTGCTTATAATTATTCACTCAGAAATTTGAAAGGGAAAAGATATTATGCACATAAAATACTTACTTGGAGCATCTTGTGCCAATCAACACCTATTTCATTAATTTTGGACTAGTGCACTGTCCAAATTTGTTTTGTGAGATAATTTTGGATAAAGCATTTCAAAAAAAGAGGCTCTTATAAAACAAAACTTTGAGTCAAAAAATAAGGTTTTAAAAAAGCAAATTAGAACAAATGACATGACATGTTATTAAAACTAGAGTACTTAAAAAAAAGAGGACTTCATGTTGTTAAAAGAGACAAAAAGTAAGATTTTAAAAAATCAAATTAGAAAAAAAACTAGAGTACATTTAAAAAACTAGAGTACATTAAAAAAAAAGCATGACACATTTGTACAAAAAGTAGATCATATAACTCAAAGCCATATGGTGTTAAAAAACACCTTCCATTAGCTCAGCCTAGAAGATGTCATCTTTGTCTCTTACAGTTACTTTAGAAAACACATAAGTTTATGGAATTATATTTTACAGTTACTTTAAATTTCTATGGAATTAAATTTCCATCACTTGACTATTAAGTCATTAGAGAGAGCATATGTCCTCGAAAGTGCCTACTATGGCATTGGCTTCATGAAAACAAGCAGACTTTAAACTTGCAGGCCATGCGTAACCAGGGCTGGCATCGCAAATCTCCTCACAACTTCTTTTGAATCTTCCGCCGACTTGTAAGCATTCAACAACTCTTCTTTTCTCTCTTGGCTTTCCTCATCTTCACCATTTTTTTCAATACAACTTCTAGCCACCACCATATCCTGTACGAAAATTTAACTCGTTCGCATAAGAAGTACGTGATTAAAAGACTTAGCAAAAAAGAAAGCTAAGGATATTCACCTCTTCTGCTGAGTTCAAATCAAGCAGCCATGTGCATAACATATCCTCCTCGAATGATTTTCCCTTCATTGGTCCATACAAAAGAGATCTAAGACAGAATTTGAGTTCAGTAAATGAAGTCGGGTAGTAAGTAGTCATTGTCTTAGAGGGAAAGTGGGAGAAAGAGAGTGAGGGAGCAATAGCGAGGGATGCACAGTGAGCTGCCCCTCCTTCAAGAGTGATAGAAAGTGAGGGAAGACATAAAGTGAAAGATGAATACAAGTTAATCAGAAGGACCAGGATGTAAGAAATAAGAGATTGTTTGTGGAAGGACTAAGATGGAAGATTACAAGTGCACTAAGGCACTATGTGTTCGCTATGATAAGGATAAGGGTTGGAATAAAGTGAGAGAAGCATTGGAAATGCTCTACTTTAAGTGAGTGGAGACTGTCCAACTAAATAAAATTTTGCAGAGCATTGGGAATTGATACTTTGCCATGAAATATATTACAAATATTACATCATCACATATTCATATCAAAATTCTCATCACAGAAGGTTATATTTCCTAATAATCACATCATCACACATTCATATCATAAAATTGTGCATGAAATAAATATATAAATATCATGACTAAATGCCACTCAAGTAATAAGTCAGAAATTGGTGTATAATCAACAAAAACTACATCATGATACATATATTGCAACAAATAAATGTCAACCATAATATTCATGGAGTAAACAACATCATGAGAATATGCTCCTCATGCATATATGCAAACACAACATCATACATGCATCACAACTCTTCTGATGCTTCTAGTGGAGACTGTGGCAACTCTTATGATGCTTCCAATGGAGGCTGTGGTGCTCTAGATGTACACTCAGTCTCTACTTCTTCTGTAGTATGTAGTGCTTTCGGAGTAGACTCAGTATCCTCTTCCTTAAATGCAAGCGGAGGCTATGGCAACTCTTCTGATGCTTCCAGTGGAGGCTGTGGTGCTGTAGGTGTATACTGAGTCTCTACTTCTTCTGTAGTGCGCAGTGCTTTCACAGTAGACTCAGTCTCCTCTTCCTTAAATGCAAGCTCTATTATTGCTTCAGTTGCATGTTATATTCTAATGGTAGCAATTAGGTCTCGAATGATTTCAGCCCTAAACAATTGTATATCCTCCTCTGAATATTTGAGCTCCAAAGAGTCTTCCGATGAGATCTGTGGCTTAAGTGAGAAAATTTCTTTGAAAATCAACATCATGCAGTTGTAGGCAACTCTCCACCCACAACTATGCCCATCTTCTTGCTCTACTACTAAATGCTTTTGGAAGTCTACTGAGTCTTTGTACTGTCCTGTTTCTCTGATAGCAGATACCAACTTCTCAATCGACCTGCTCATCATGACATATTTAAAAAACTTAGTGTGTCTATTACATAAGGTACATAATATAGAAGTAACAACAGATTAATAGAATACTTACGTTTCCACTGAGCCATGAAAGCCTGCAATCAAGTTAACAAACCAACAATAGTTGTCTTCAAGGTCCCAAACCACCAGACTCCAATGTTCCCTACACGAATAATTAAGAACCATTATTATTTAACACAATGTTGCCAGTATAAGATGAAAATAAAGGTTGCCATGATACTTACATCTCGTGATATGCCATAAATAGGACTCGCACGCCATGTAAATGTAAAGGCTGTAACCATTTACAAACATCGGCTATCGTCTTTCTGCTATCGCTAAGTATAGGAGAAAGGAGGGAATCCAACATATACACACGGTTTTGTACGGCTCTACCAAATCATGAGATAACTATACTGCACCAACAAATAAATGAATATTAGCTTATTAGATTTAATCAAAATATTGAATTATCAAGCAGAGAAAAAGTTTATATCAAACCTGAGAATGGCCATCATAACGTTGTTATTGACCTCATTTGAAGCTCTAGAGAGGATTGAAATCTCCTCTCCCCCAAATTCAAGATACTGAGGTCTATGTTGAATCATAACCCTAACATTAAAAGAGCTTCCCAATTCTTCCAATGAATCCATGTTTGTAGAGTTGAGGTCTTCTATCCTTTTTGACTCTTTGATAGCATTCATTTCGCACTCCTCTAAGCCATTATCTATTTGCCTTGTAGGAGAGTCCATAATGTCGCCCTCAATGATTGCTCGAATGGTACATGTTATGAATGCATAGAGATGCAAATCTGTATATGTTGACAGTGTGGTGTCATTTTGTATCTCAAAAATTTGACCAAGTACCAAAAAGCAATTGTAGCCCACCCTCCATTCACAATTATAGATGTGGCTATTCTCTTGATGTGATACCTGACATGTTATATACTCTATTTGTTGTGCCAAGTCACATTGTTGCATTACTATGTCGATAGCACCTACTAACTTTCGAGCTGATCTACACATCAAAACATATAACAACAGTGAATATGTGCATTGCATATCAATCTACATGTCAAGAAGTGACAACAAGTGTAGTCTATACTTACTCTAACACATTGCCATGGACGGATGTCATTGAGTTGGCAAAGAAGCACTTCTTCGCAAGGATGTCCATGACTACCAGACTCCAATGTGAGCTCCAGTATCAATAAAGAATAATTACTATGTTTGAGACAATTCTAGCAATGCAATAGAAAAAACAAGTAAGGTTTGATGCTTACTTCTCATAATATGCTGTAAAAATAACTCATGCGTCATTCATAGGAACGTGCTTCAACCACTTGCAAACATCCTCTATGGTTTCTTCTTTGTTGCTAAGCACTTCCGAAATACGAGGATCGAGCATATATGAAACGCTTTGTATATTTTGCAAAAAATTTGCTATAACATTACTATATTTAAAAAAAAGTATTAGCTTCTTAGGTTTAATCAAAATAAGCAAAGTATAAAGCCAAGGAAAAGGCTGCATCAAACCTGAGGATGGTTGTAATGACTTTGACATTAACCTCTTTCTTAGGATTCAAGAGGATTGAAATCTCTTCTTCACCAAAATCAAAAAAATGAGGTTGTTGTCGAATTAACAACATAGCGGTGAATGAACTTCCAATCTGCTCTATTCATGACTCATCTTATTGAGAGAGTAGTCTACATCATATTCTTCTTCACTTGCTATGTCTTCTACATCCTCCTTCTGCTATAAAAATATAAAAAAGTTATGCGATGTACACATCCCAAATAAAGGCTTAAACAAGCAGATAAGGTTTCATACATGCTTTCATTACACTACAAGGCATAGGCCATTTT
The DNA here is from genome assembly GCF_047967505.1 of Dipteris shenzhenensis. NCBI lineage: Eukaryota > Viridiplantae > Streptophyta > Polypodiopsida > Gleicheniales > Dipteridaceae > Dipteris > Dipteris shenzhenensis. The sequence goes on along the minus strand of NC_141597.1, from coordinate 24,863,994 downwards.
CCGACGGAAATACTGACGCTTTTTACATTAAAATTTTTTTTTTTCACGGGCGCAAAGGTCGCTATAAAAGTCGTTAAAATCGTCGAAAAAGGAGCATCGCTATAAACCGTCGCTATATAGCGACGCTGTTAATCGTCGCTATATAGCGACGATGACAAACGTCGCTATATAGCGACACTGTTAATCATCGCTATATAGCGACACTGGTAAACGTCGCTATATAGCGACGATTAACAGAAGTAAAAAAAAAGGGTTAGTGGGGCTAAACAGGGCTTCCTTTTGGCCCTGTTTAGCCCCACTAATCCTTTTTTTTTTTTTGTAATTACAAAAGAAAGTTTTTTATAACAAAATTTCCCTTGCTTGCAGGGTGACACAAAATTGTTCTTGTGAACGATGAGGAAGAAATGCATATACATATACAACTATGTTTGTAACAAAATTACCCTGTGAAAGGGCGATACAAAATTGCTCAAACGAGCGGATATACAAAATGCTACTACCACTACTCATCCGAATCTGAATCCGAATCGTCTTGTTGGCCTGTTCCTTGGTCCTCGACACCTGCGTCTTCTCCCTCATCCCCGACACCTGCGTCTTCTCCCTCATCCTTGGCACCTGCGTCCGATCCTTGCCCCTGTTGATCGCTCGTCTCTGATGATGGGATGCTTGAGCTTTGACCCTAAGAGTGAACCATATAAATCGAAAATTAGATTGGAACTTAAATTAAAAAGTGAGATTACAAGTAGGAGTAAACTTATACCGTGCGAGCAGCCACCTCAGCCCAATCGACTGTCGCTCCCATTGCCTCTTGCTCAATGAACCACGGCTTTGTTCCTATCCGAAATGCATGCCGCATCTCTACATCCGTAGGAAGATGACCCATCACAGCTTGCTATGGATCCAATTTACGAGAGTTAGAGTTAGCTAAAGTGCATGTAATATGTAAGTAAAACAAATAGAACAATACATTAAATGGGAAGAAGTAGACTTACCACGGTTGCCTCGAACGCATACCGTCCGCCTGCACCAAAGTGCAAAGTACCTACGATGTCCAGCCATCTCTTCGTAGCCCTCCTCTGACCCTCGAACATTTCGGGATGGTCCCTATGTTGCTTCTTGAAGTACTTCCAATCAGCTTTGTCTGCCCAGCTGGGTTTAGCCAACCCCTTTGTAATGGAAGTACGCAAGGTTGATCTGTGATGCTTTAGGACCAAACCCATGCGCTCGAGCATATAATTGTTATTAAACTCCACATTTGGCGGATTAGGATATCTTTGTTTTAACTCATCGATCACCGCCTGCTTCTTTTGGGCATCTTGATATCGCCAATCGATATTTATGCCGCTCTTGAAGTGATGACTCATCAACCTCCTCATGGCGGCCATCACTGCTTTGCCATTTTTGTCTTCTATTATCTCTTCGGTAGATGTGATTTGATAGGAGAGATCACCTGATGAGTAAGGGGGACTAACGGTAGCAGAGTCTGAAGGAGTGGAAGCTACGCGACCGCTTCCAGATCGAGGAGTAGCTATGGGAGTAGGAGAGGGAAAGGGACCTGACTGATACTGTGTCTCCGGACCAAGTGGAGACCTAAAGGAGCGTGAGTGTGCTGACTCGTCTACATCTCCTGAGTCAGCACAACATGAGCCGCCCATCCTACTCTTCCTTCCCTTGCGGGAGGCATGCGCAGGTGATGATCCCACGGTCGAAGGGGCGCGAGGGGATGGCTGGGCAGTACGTCCACCCGTCGGTGTAGGGGAAGGAATTGCGGAGGTCCTCTGAGAGAGCAGAGAGAAGAATCTCGCTGCCTCCTCATCGCTCATCTGCGCTACAAACTCGTCGGGAGTCCCGACAAAGCCATGCGCGACTAGCAAAGGAGTCCCCTAAGGGGTAGTCGCAGTGCTATGTGGAAGAGGGGTCGGACCAGGGGTAGTCACAGTGCTAGGACCGAGAGGAGTCGGGTAGTCCTCGGGGTAGTCGTCTGAGAGGAATCAAAGTCCTCTGGAGCATATAGATCGTGAGCTCTCCTTCTGCGAGGCTGTCCGTACTCGTTGGATGAGCGACGTGATCCCATGTCTAACATAGACACAGACACGAAAACAGAAAACAAAAAACAAACATGAGCATTCTTATAGGCATAGGCATAGGCAAGAAGAAAGAAGAGGGAAAGGAAAGAAGAGGGAAAGGAAAGAGGGAAAGAAGAGGGAAAGATAAGAGGGAAAGAAGATGTAAAGGAAAGAAAAGAATGAGAATGAGGAAATAGAGAATGAGAGAAGGGGGAAATAGAGAAGGGGAAAGAGATGAGGGAAAATAGAGAAGGAGAGAAGGGGGCAATGAGAGAAGGGGGAAATAGAGTGGGAAATAGAGAATGAGCTTATGTAGAAATAGAGAATGAGCTTATGCTTCTCTCATTCTCTATTTCCGCATAAGCTCACGCATAAGCATGAGCTTATGCGGAAACTTAAGAATAAGCTCATGCTCATGCATGAGCATAAGCATGAGCTTATGCTTAAGCATAGGCATCGGAAATAGAGAAGAAGCTTATGCATAAAATAGAGAATGAGTTTCCGCATGCTTATGCTCATGCGGAAAAAGAGAAGGAGCTTATGCAGAAAAAGAGAAGGAGAGAAGCTTATGCGGAAACTCATTCTCTATTTCCGCATAAGCTCCTTCTCTTTTTCCGCATGAGCTTATGCTTATGCTCATGGGTGAGCATGAGCTTATGCTCATGTTTCCGCATATGCTCACGCAAAAGAGAAAGAGAAAGAGCATATGCGGAAAAAGAGAAAGAGCTTATGCGGAAAAAGAGAATGAGAGAAGCATAATCTTCTCTCATTCTCTTTTTCCGCATAAGCTTATGCGGAAACTTACGCATAAGCTCATGCTCATGCATGAGCATAAGCATGAGCTTATGCTTATGCTTATGCTTATGCTCATGCATGAGCATAAGCATGAGCTTATGCTTATGCTTAAGCATAAGCATAAGCATAAGCTCATGCTTATGCTCATGCGGAAAAAGAGAAGGAGCTTATGCTCATGTGGAAAAAGAGAAGGAGCTTATGCTCATGCGGAAAAAGAGAAGGAGCTTATGCGGAAAAAGAGAATGAGAGAAGCATAAGCTTCTCTCATTCTCTATTTCCGCATAAGCTCATGCGGAAACTTAAGCATAAGCTCATGCTCATGCATGAGCATAAGCATGAGCTTATGCTTATGCTTATGCTTAAGCATAAGCTCATGCTTATGCTCATGCGGAAAAAGAGAAGGAGCTTATGCTCATGCGGAAAAAGAGAAAGAGCTTATGCGGAAAAAGAGAATGAGAGAAGCATATGCTTCTCTCATTCTCTATTTCCGCATAAGCTTATGCGGAAACTTAAGCATAAGCTCATGCTCATGCATGAGCATAAGCATGAGCTTATGCTTATGCTTAAAAAGAGAAAGAGCTTATGCTTATGCGGAAATAGAGAAGGAGCTTATGCTCATGCGGAAAAAGAGAAAGAGCTTATGCGGAAACTTACGCATAAGCTCATGCGGAAATAGAGAAGGAGCTCATGCGGAAAAAGAGAAAGAGCTTATGCGGAAAAAGAGAATGAGAGAAGCATAAGCTTCTCTCATTCTCTATTTCCACATAAGCTTATGCGGAAACTTACGCGTAAGCTCATGCTCATGCATGAGCATAAGCATGAGCTTATGCTTATGCTCATGCGGAAAAAGAGAAGGAGCTTACGCTCATGCGGAAATAGAGAAGGAGCTTATGCTCATGCAGAAAAAGACAAAGAGCTTATGCGGAAAAAGAGAATGAGAGAAGCATAAGATTCTCTCATTCTCTATTTTCGCATAAGCTTATGCGGAAACTTACGCATAAGCTCATGCTCATGCATGAGCATAAGCATGAGCTTATGCTTATGCTCATGCGGAAACTTAAGCTTATGCGGAAACTTAAGCATAAGCTCATGCTCATGCATGAGCATAAGCATGAGCTTATGCTTATGCTTAAAAAGAGAAAGAGCTTATGCTTATGCGGAAATGGAGAAGGAGCTTATGCTCATGCGGAAAAAGAGAAAGAGCTTATGCGGAAAAAGAGAATGAGAGAAGCATAAGCTTCTCTCATTCTTTATTTCCGCATAAGCTTATGCGGAAACTTACGCATAAGCTCATGCTCATGCATGAGCATAAGCATGAGCTTATGCTTATAAGCATAAGCATAAGCTCATGCTTATGCTCATGCGGAAATAGAGAAGGAGCTTATGCGGAAAAAGAGAAAGAGCTTATGCGGAAAAAGAGAATGAGAGAAGCATAAGCTTCTCTCATTCTCTATTTCCGCATAAGCTTATGCGGAAACTTACGCATAAGCTCATGCTCATGCAGGAGCATAAGCTCATGCTTATGCTCATGCGGAAATAGAGAAGGAGCTTATGCGGAAAAAGAGAAAGAGCTTATGCGGAAAAAGAGAATGAGAGAAGCATAAGATTCTCTCATTCTCTATTTCCGCATAAGCTTATGCGGAAACTTGCGCATAAGCTCATGCTCATGCATGAGCATAAGCATGAGCTTATGCTCATGCTTATGCTTAAGCATAAGCATAAGCATAAGCTCATGCTTATGCTCATGCGGAAATAGAGAAGGAGCTTATGCTCATGCAGAAAAAGAGAAAGAGCTTATGCGGAAAAAGAGAATGAGAGAAGCATAAGCTTCTCTCATTCTCTATTTCCACATAAGCTTATGCGAAAACTTAAGCATAAGCTCATGCTCATGCATGAGCATAAGCATGAGCTTATGCTTATGCTTAAAAAGAGAAAGAGCTTATGCTTATGCGGAAATAGAGAAGGAGCTTATGCTCATGCGGAAAAAGAGAAAGAGCTTATGCGGAAACTTACGCATAAGCTCATGCTCATGCATGAGCATAAGCTCATGCTTATGCTCATGCGGAAATAGAGAAGGAGCTTATGCTCATGTGAAAAAAGAGCTTATGCGAATGAGAGAAGGGGGAAATAGAGAAGGGGGAATGAGAGAAGCATAAGCATAAGAGAATAAGAGGGAAAGGAAATAGAGAAGAAGAGGGAAAGGAAAGAGAGAAGGGAAAAGAGAGAGGGGGAAAGAGAGAAGGGGGAAAGAGAGAATAAGAGAAGAGGGAAAAGCGAGAAGGGGGAAAAATGAGAAAAAGAGAAGGAGGAAGATGGAAAGAGAGAGAGGGGAAGAGAGGGTTCCTACGCCCATCACTGCAGCTAGCGCTAGCTGCAGGCCAATGCAAATAACAAAAATATTAAACGGAAAGAAGAGGAAGCACTTACCTGTAAAAGTATGTCCCGCTCGGTGTAGTGGACTGGCCCCACAAAAGAGAGAGTATGTCCCGCTCGGTGTAGTGGACTGGCCCTACAAAAGAGAGAAAACAACCCATTTTTTCAAATAAGATGTTAGTGGAAAGAGGAGATCACAAAAGCAACTTCTTGAAAGGAGACAAGGAAAGAGAAGATTGAGGAGACAAGGAAAGGAGGACATTGAGGAGACAAGGAGAAAGAGAAGGAAGAGAAATACGGGAAGAAGAGGTGAGTTTTCTTTCTTTCTTTCTTGAAATCTCGTTTTTTGTTTCAATCCTTTCAAATCAAGCATGAAAACTAGTTTACAACTTTAGCAATATAAGTAGAAACACTCACAAAACCAAAGCTAACAAACAAACAACCTACATTGTTGAAATAAACTCACCTCTTGAAGAACTTTCTTTCTGGAAACCAAAGAGGGAAAAAGGAGAGAGAGGAAGTACAAGAGGTAGGAGAAGGGTGAGGAGTGGAAAATAGAGTGGGAGGTTGCTTGGAATAGATGGGAGGTCGTCGAAAATAGGTGGGAGGAGATTTTGGGTTGCTTACTTGAGAGATTAGGAATGGCTTGAGCAAAACGCCGCGCACGTTTCGACGTTTCGGGTTTTAACCCACAGCGTCGCTATATAGCGACGCTGTTTCGTCGCTATATAGCGACGTTTTTAATTTAAAGCGTCACTATATAGCGACGTTTTAAATTAAAAACGTCGCTATATAGCGACGGAACAGAGCGTCGCTATATAGCGACGCTTACTGTTTATTTTTTTGTATGGCCTCCAGTGAAGCTCAAACATGCTATGCTTATAATTGTCAATATCTCCTCTTACTATATAGCCTTACTATATAGGATTTTTTGTTTCAATCCTTACTATATAGTGATGTCATTCTTTTTATATGGCCTCAAGAGAAGCTCAAATTAAACATGCTATGCTCATAATTGTCAAAATCTCCTCTTCATGCTTATGTTGTGGTTTTATAAGTGTAGATGGAAGGGACGAGTGGAAGCTCATCCGATGATGCGCCAACGCCCGGGAGCACGAAGTGGCTTACGGAGAGGTTATATTGTCATTGCACTCATTGCAAGCGAGAAGTACGACATCAACGTCGTATTATCATGCGCCACTTGCAGATGTATGGGGAGGAGCCGGAACCAGTACCCCCCGTTGGTGTTGCACATGTTGATGGATCATCGATAAGTCAAAGCTATTTAAGTTCGCAATCTTATTGTATACCCGGAAATAGAAGATCTTCTATTTACACGAATGAGCTTATGACAGGATGAGGAGGGTGACGAGGGTACACATATACCTTCTCACTTTCAACAAGACTATAGTCTCCCGGATGACGACGAGGGTATGGTCGACATGATGGATTCCATTTTTAGGGGCACTACATCCCACGTACATGTGATGTCAGAGTCTGAGGTGAAAATGCGAGAGTTGCAATCAACACAATTGTACGAGGGTGCTAGGATGTCTAAACTATGTGCTTGTCTCTCAATCTTGAATCTACAAGTATAGTATGGGTGGTCGGATACAAGTGTCTCGGCCTTAATGAGGTTAGCCCTTGCATTAATTTGACTCATTATTTGAATATTGTTTGTTTTGAGAATCATCATTTGGATAGTGTCTTTGTCATAGGTTGCTCCAAAAGATGTTGCCTGCACCAAATACCATGCCCGCATCAAGAGATGAAGCGAAAAAGATGCTAACAATGGTGGGTATGGATTATGATACCATCCATGCTTGCCATAATGATTGTATTCTCTTTCGTCGTGAGCATGGAGATTTGGCTAGTTGTCCAAAGTGTGGGGAATAACGATATAGAGATGACTTGCAGGGTGAGAGGATACGGGTAAAGGTCTTAAGACACTTTCCCATCATTGCAAGAATACAACACATGTTTCGATGCAAATCCATAGCGGAGTTGATGACATGGCATGCATCTCATCGGTCCATTGATCACACATTGAGGATTCCCACAGATTGTGCAGCTTGGAAGCACATAGATAATCAGTGGCCGGACTTTGCGAGAGAGCCACACAACTTACATCTTGGGCTAGCCATGGACGGCGTGAATCCTTTCGGGTTACGCACGACATCTTGGTCGACATGGCCCATAGTCATGGTGAATTACAATATCCCACCATGGCTAACAATAAAAAAGGGACACCTCATGCTTGCACTACTTGTGCCAGGAAAGTACAAGGCAAAAAACATGGACGTGTACATGGCACCTTTGATAGAGGAGTTACAGATATTATGGAGAGGAGTGCAGGTCTTTGATATTTCCAGAGCTCCTAGGCATACCAATGATATTTTGGTCAGGGGTATCTTGATGTGGACCATGCATGACTACCCAGGATATGGAGAGTGCACAGGTACGTGGTTATGTCTTTACATGTACAATGAGGGATTATGCTTTTTTTACTCTCTTTTGCATGCATGTCTTGTACTAACATATTCATGCTCTCGTGCAGGACTTGTTATAAGTGGGTACCATGCTTGTCCTGTTTGTGGACCCGCTCTGAAATCGCTTGCACGCTACTCCAAACATATGAGGAAAAATGTTTATGAAGGTCATGCTCGATACCTTCCGCTCGACCATCTCACACGTGGAGGTCAGCTTGATCCACCACCATCATATTTGAAAGCAAGTGATTGGATTCAAGCTTGGAGGGAGAATGGAGAGGAACCTCCTCCTGGTATGAAGAGGCTATCGATCTTTCACGAGCTTCCTTATTGGGGTCAGTTACAAATCAATCATCTCTTGGATCCCATGCATATCTTTAAGAATGTGGGGGCTACCATTTGGGCACACTTGGTTGGTTCCAAGGACTTGAGAGGAGTGCGAGAAGACTTGCGTGCTATGAATAGGATGTCTCGTTTGTGGCCCCAAGTGCATGCTTCAGGAAAAGTTGTCCTCCCAAAAGCAACGTGGATCCTCTCTACGAGGGAGGAGGCAGCGATCAAGGCAGACATTGCCTCTTTTCAAACACCGACAGGGTACACGCGTTGCTTGAAAGGAGCATTTTCAAAGGACAATAAGCTTAGTGGCCTCAAGTCCCATGATTGGCACAAGGTTTTATAGGTATTCTAAGTAGAATTAGTGTACCGATAATAGTGATGCATTAGCGTAATTATTATTATGTTATATTGTTGACATGATTTCATTGTTGCTTTGATAGTTCATCCTTCCAATTACAATAAAAGGGTGCTTACAAGAAGATGTTAGAAATGCTATATTCAAGATCTGTGGTATTGTGAGGTATGCTTACTATCAATTCGCATTATGTATTTTCTTCATGGACATGTGAAATAGGTGGATATCTCAAATATCTTACATATGCATGGACATGTGAAATAGGTGGATATCTCAAAAAGAGATCTCTATATCGAGCATCGAGAAGGCTAGGGTGGAATCCATCGAAGCCGTATGCTTGCTTGAGAAGCACTTTCCCTCAAGCATTATGACAATTCAAGTCCACTTGCTTGTGCACATAGTTGATGAGGTGGCTATAGCAGGTACCGTTCATAATCGATGGATGTTTTTTCTCGAGCGGTTTATGAAAACTTTAAAGGGGTTTGTAAGATAAAGAGCAAGACCAGAAGCAAGCATGGCAGAGGGATGGCTTGTGCAAGAGCCATTAGTGTATATCACAGAGTTTCTTGCATCCACGGATCCTGATATGCCGCAAGCTTGGCACAACAAGGATGATGATCGCATCATTGGCGAGGTCCCCCAAGGAAAAGGGATTGAAAGAAAGATGAGCGAAGAGCAAATGGAGAAATTCAATAAGTTTTGTATCCTCAATAGCCTTGAGATGCAGAAGTGGATTGAGAGATATGAAGTGGCCAAAGCAGAAAGAATAAATGCAAGGACGAGATTCAGAGTAATGTACAGGCGATCACAATCATATCCATGAGATCTGGCTCTTCTCCCTACTCACATGTCACTTGATTGGCTACAACTAGCTGTACGTAAAGCCGAATGTGATGGAGAGACAATAAACGAGCGCGAGCGGGAGTTATCATCTGGATGTATGGTGCATGTAAGTTTCTTATCTCTTGACGTAATTAAGTAATTATTTGTGGCAATATATGCTATAAAATAGGTGCATCTTCATTGTTTTAATGATGCTCTTTTACAGTACAAAAAGTACAGTGCATTATGGTCATATGGACGACATTTTCGCGTGGAACGCATCGATTCAAAGAGAGTCATGTATGATTGTGGAGTCATGGCTAACTTCACACAAGATAGCCGAGCAAGTGCTTCGGATACCAATCTTCTCTCCTCACAGTTGGATTATTGTGTGGAATCATACGCGACATCTATGAAATTGATTTCAGATGATTTACTATTTTCATTCTTGATGTAAAATGGTTTAGAACTACTTACAACGGTCCCCATGCGACAGTGAGAAAAGATAGTAGCGGTCTCTTTGCAATAGACTCCACCAAACATTGGACCGATGAAAGTGATACTTTTGTTCTTCCCGAGCACTGTGAGCAGGTGCATACTAATGATTTAATTAGTCGAAGCTTTCGTTTTTAAAGTCCATTGATATATATATAATTGACGACATTTGGCACGTGATTTTTCATCTTCAATATAGGTGGTTTTTCATCCGGATCGTTCTGATCCAAGATGGTGGTACGTGATCCAAGTTGCACCACGAAGTATGCACATTTTTGAAGATCGAGATGTGGATATGGAGATGCCACTACCAATGCCGGATCCAATTGATGAATCTAGCGAAGAAGATGTAGATCACCATATGAGGCAAGAGGAAGATGCGCATAATGACATCGCACGGGAGGAGGATGGAGATCACGATATTGACGAGGAAGACAACAATCATCAAGATCAATCACCACACTTAAGCTTTATTGAAGAAGATGATCAAATACTTTTAGGTGAACGTACGATACTAGAGTACGATGATGATATAGGAGATCAACTCAGTATAGAGTTGGAGATAGACTTGCTTGGCACCTTAGACTTGGCTCAAGATGAAACAGTTGATGTAAATGCTCTTATTTGATTTTTCTCATCTCAAACTTGGACATGAATATATGAGCTTCAAAGGCTTGATGTACATGCTCTCATTTTTTAATTCTCTATGAGCTCAAACATGTATGAAAATTTAAAAAATTTTGTCATTGGAAAAAAATAATTTTTAAGGCCTAAAAAAAAAAAAAACATCTCTGTAAAACGTCGCTATAATATTTTGTCTCAGTGTCGCTATATAGCGACTTTTAAAAGTTGCTATATAGCGACTTTTAAAAGTCGCTATATAGCGACTTTTACTAATGTCGCTATATAGCAACTTTTCGCAAAAGTCACTATATAGCGACGATTTACGAAACCCGATTTTTATACCGACGATTAACGCTAAGCGGGCGCTAATCGTCGGTACGTAAATGTCGCAATAGGATGCGTGTGTAGTAGTGTTAGAGTGAGTCTCTCCTCTGCTTGGAGCAAAAATTTAAAAAGTAAGGTTTCATACATGCTTTCATTAGAGTGAGTCTCTCCTCCTCTTGGAGGAAAATTTTAAAAAGTTATGAGATTTACACATCCCAAATAAAAATAAAGGTTTAAATAATCATAGAAGCATAAAGATAGCATGCTTTCATTAGACTCAGTCTCTTCTCCTCTTGGAGGAAAATATAAAAAAGTTATGAGATTTACACATCCCAATTAAAGGCTTGAACAAGCATACAAGTATAAAGATAAGGTTTTATACATGCTGCAATGTACTCATATTTTCAGGTTGTTTTCCAATGGTAGTAATTAGACGCTGAATACTCTCAGCCCGAAATGCTAGCAGATCGGCTTCTGTATATGATTCCATTTTGATTGGTAACTCCAAATAAAAAATCTCTCTAAGAAACAACATGCAATTGTAGGCAACTCTCCTCCCACAGCTGTGTCCATCTTTTTGCTCCATTGGCAGATGTCTTTTGAATTCTACTTGATCTTGTTGCTCCGTGGTTGTTCTGACAGCAGATACTAGCCGATATGCAGCACTGTCCATCATGACATATTAAATATATTAATATGTCATGATCATAAGATACAAAATAAGAAAGTATCAAAAATATTAAGAGAATAATTACCTTGGGGAGTTGGCATGACAGCCTTCCATTGAATTCACAAACCATAAACGGTTAAGTTCAAGGTCCCAGAAGATCAGACTCCAATGTGAGCTACATGACCAGAATAAAAATGATTATTGTTTTACACAAACTTGCCAAAGAAATAGTAAAAATAAGGTTAGAGTTGATACTTATACCTCATGATAAGGCATTAAGATGACTCGCATCCCATCTAAATTCAAAGGGCTTAACCAGGTACAAACATCTTCTATAGTCTTTTAAGGAGAGCTAAGAATAGAAAAAAGGAGAGCATCGAGCATGTAGACATGATGCTGTACTGCACTAGGAAGCTGAAAAATAACTACACTGCACCAAGAAATAAACAAACATTAGCTCATAGAATTGATTTGCATTCTGCACTAGGAAACTGATACATAACTACACTATGAATAAATAAACAAATGTTAGCTCATTGAAGTAGGAACAAATAAACAAACGTTACCTAAGAATGGCCAAGATAACATTATCATTAACCTCTTTTAAAGGATTGGAGAGGATTGAAACCTCCTCTCTACCAAAGCTCAAATACTGAGGTTCTCGTTTCAAAACGATCCTAACTTCAAATGAGCTCTCCATTTTATCCAATGCAGCTAAATTTGATTCTTCAATCAAATTTAGAGGTGGTTGCATTGTTGAAGTAGAAGGGAGTACCTCCGTATTGACTTCATCCATTTCTTCTCCCTCTATTGCCTGTAAACAAATATGAGAGATAAGATTCATTATCTTTAAATTTAAATCTTATTTAAAAAATTGTATTTAGTTGAGAAATAGAGAGCTCATACCACTAAGTATTGTCGTAGTGGCCTTTTTTCATAACCCTGCGAGCCATAATTATCAAAGAAGGCATCATCATGTTTGTCTTCATCCACCAACCTCTCTCTGAACGGGTCATGTAAGTCCATCTTTTCATCATCATCAACTAGGACATTATGATCTTCAAGGTAATCATCCATGTCATCGGTGTCCTTGTGGTCTATCTCTTTTTCATAGCCTGTGGTTAGATCTGCTTGAAGCTGAAAAAAGCCATGAAATGCTTATTTTCAATAATATTTGTGGAGTTGCCTTTTCTGAGGAGATCCTCAAATAAATATCCCATCCTGCACAAGGTGACCTCCTCGTGACCTCCCAACCTGCCAGTAGCAAATTCTCCATCATGGTAAGCAAGAGACTCCCACTTTTTGCAGGACTTCCATAGTTTTTTTTTTATAATGTATGGACCTAGGAATATCTTTGGAGCAATATGGAAGCATGCATTTTGGAGCAGGGGGTGTTGATTCATGGGAGGCCCAATTTGTAAGTATCGATCTCAAATTATATTACTTATGTAGTTTATTAGGAGGTGGTTTCTTTGTACTAATTCCTTCGCAAATTGTATTGTCTTGCAACTTTATTATATATAGCACATCTATCAGTGCGTCTATAAACGCATCTATATACACGTCTATCTATTTGAGAAGTGTTTATTTGTGCGTCTATAAACGCGTCTATAAAAACGTTTATAAATGCGTGTATACACGTGTTTAACGATGCATCTGTCTGTTTTTAAATTTTTTAGTAGAGCGTCTATTTATGCGTCTAGATATGCATCTATACGTGCATCTGTATGCTATGTAGACGCGTTGTTAGATGCGGGTCTTTAGATGCAGAAATAGACGTGCAGATAGACGTGCCCGTAAGATTTTTTTAAAGCTCAGTAAACGCGTCTATGTGCATGTCTGTGGGTGCTTTGTCTTGTTGTGATGATACATGTTTCCTCGACATCGATCACACATATATTTGATTTTTTGCTCCAACCACATTTCGCAATGGTGGATACGGAGGGATTCATCCTCATTGGAGCTACTTGTTGAAGACGAAGACATCCTACAAATAAACAACCCAAAAAATGTACTTTTCTTCAAATATTTAATCTTAAAACTCTATGGCGCATCTAAAGGCATGTCTAAAACTGCGTCTGTCTATTCTGTGGTGCTTGTCTGTAGGCGCGTCTAAAACTATGTCTACTCTATGTATTTAGACGTGCAATTACATGTGTATTTAGACGTGTGTATAGATGCACCATTAGATGCACTTATAGACGCGTTTTTTAAATCTACTTTTAGCGCGCTTGCTTTGCTTTTCTTCACATACCTTAAGCTTCGCGCGGCTTGCTTGCATTGCTATTAATAGATCCACATTTTCGACACTTATCTCTAGGCACCTACACTTACTTCCAGGCTTACACAATCATCTCCAAGCACACAGGAGAAGAGGGTGAACAAGGAAGAGAAGAAAGAGAAGAAGGACAAGAAGCTTCCATATCTCTATCCAAGGTAAGTCTCTTTACGATTGATCTTCTTTGAAAGTTGCTCTCTTTGGATTAGTCCTTTGTCATATCCAAGAAACAAATGTTTTTGGTATCAGTGTTGCCCTTTTGTGTCGGGCGCATGTCCTTTTTGACTTTTTGGAATAGTCTGTCTCTTGGAGCGTGTCTATGGATGCGTCTGAGAGCACGTCTAAAACTGTGTCTACTTTCTTTATACTAACCCCTCTGCAAATTATGTCATCTTGCAGCTTGATATCGTGGATAGATACCCTACTCCTGTCAACACAGCCTACCACTGCCACCATCGCAGAGGAGATACATGGAAGCACTTCTATAATGACGGGTTGATTACTAAGGAGCAGTATATCTGGGCTATTGAAGCATCCCCCGAGGCATTTGAAAGTAATTATATAATATCAATATTATAAGTAAAGATTTGATTTTTCATACATTGATATATGTTGTCCCTTGTTTACAGGCCCTTGCACAAGAAGACGAGGAAGGAGGTGCAGAAGGGAGCATAGAAGGGAGCGAGGACGTGGAGAACTTAGATTAGTCGTAGGAGTTACTATAGCTACTCTTTTTTGTACTTAAAACCACTGGCTTGGCTTCGTGTCTCTTGTATATACACTCCTCTTATTTTTGGTACTTGAAGCCATAGGACGTGGCTTAGCTTCGTGCTATATGTACATACAAGCACTTTTTGAGCTTTCAATTTTCTTGTGCAATGTTCTATCAATTAATGCCTTGTGAACGAAATGTTTTAGAGTTGTAATGTTTTATTTGGAATTGTAATTGTTGGCTATAGACGTGCTTGCAAGAGTGCTAATTAAAATGCAGTTGGCTATAAGAATTGAATTACATAATGTGGAAATGGGATTCTTGTAACTACATAGCATACACAACATACACAGCATTCTGTTCAAGCACACAAAATTTAAAAAATATTATGTAGCGTGTCTATCAAACCGTCTATAAACACGTCTATATACGCGTCTGTCTGTTCGAGGAGCGTCTATTTGTGCGTCTATAAAAGCGTCTATAAGACCGTTTATAAATGCGTCTATACATGCATTTAATGATGCGTCTGTCTATTTTTTAAATTTTCTAGTAGAGCATCTATTTATGCATCTATATGCATGTCTATACACGCATTTGTCTACTATATAGATGCATCGTTAAATGCGGGTCTCTAGACACGCAAATAGACGTGCAAATAGATGCACCCATAAGTTTTTTTTTTAGTTGAGTAAATGCATCTGTGTGCGTGTCTGTAGGTGCTTTGTCTTGTTGTGAAGGCGAAAGAAAACTGTATATACATGCAACAAATGGAGGTTGATACAATGGTTGAGACGGATCGAGAGGGGAGAGCATATTCATAGGTAAAGTGCTGACATGTCAAGCTACTTGGTCACAAAACCGGACTATGAGCAAGAAAATCCATGCAGCTGCAAATGATTGAGAGACTCTGCAAATATTTACACTGAGTCTCATAAGCTTATAAAGGCAAGCGAGTGCAACAGGTAGACAAGCCCTTTAGAAACTTGCTGAAGATGAGGAATAGGTTGCAAATGATAATGGACACTGCTTTGACGTCCTTCCAATAGATTCAAGTCTCGGGTCCCAACTCTTCCTCTCTCCACCATTATGACTTCTTTGCCAACTTTCACCCTATTACTAGCATGTAAGAAGCGGATAATAACAGTTGGCGTGTGATCGTCGGTTTTCATGATGTCACTCATGCTAAGGTTCCTATGCCTTGATCTAGTGGACATGTGCATAAATTATCTAAGCTCTATAAGGGTAAGTCTCTTGGGTGGTTGGTCAACTGAGTTGGTGTGGGCCCCGCACAGTTTGCCGATGTTTGTAACTTAGGTATATTAAAATGTGAAATGTTTGGCTCTTTCATCATGTTTCTTTAGTACTCTGGACAGGTGAAGATTCGGAGAGCTAGCCCCAAACTACTTTCTCACCTTGACAGTTCCAGTGTGTTGCTGCAAAGCTAGACCAAAGAAAGTATTGGCAATCGCTCGCGGTGATTTTACCTGTAGTATTGACATTCAGGTAATATGCTAGTATCTCATCCATTCACGAGACTTATTCTCGACACTATATTCTTAGCGTTTATATTCTCGGTGCATAGGGAAGAGCCCGTTCCCTTGGATTATAACTCTTTGGGGAAGGAAGCACGCCACCTCCCCGCCCACACTATGTGTGGTTATAATAATTATATATTATATATTATCATACAAATATTTTTAATTTTCTATCCATTCTTTTTCAATCTAAATTCTTACAACATTATCTCTTTTGATCCATGTTCTCGATGTGAGGGATCAAGCAAATCCAACCTGGATGCAAGATCAAAAGATATCGACACCTTTGTTCATATGATTATAGTCCATGTGACAATATTGTTTATACTGCAATGAGGATCAGTTATGAGCTCTGGTGAGCTCATGTATTTATTGGCCTTCAACTACCAAAGCGCACAAACAATATTGCCAAGTCAATAATAAATCACCACCCCTAACATTTGCAGGAAGGATCGGGTCTTAATGGACCCTGTGTCCTGTCTCATGTCCATTTTTTTACTCATTTTTTTCCCCTTAAAAATTTCATAAAATGCTAGGATTCATATTCAATTTCGAGCTAGTAGTGACGATGAAAAGGCTACGTACCCCAACCTAGTTAAGGTGATGAGTGGAATTTCCATCAAAATTTTTCTCCCCCACACACACACATTGTCGACTACTAGGGACACGCCACTTGTGGCCTATACACTAACAAACAACATACGGGGGTTAATTGAGTGCGCCAAGTGCCCAGAGTGCTTCTCAAATTTCTATCTGTTTTTGTCATGTTGTGTGCAAAACTTGTTTGCTATGAGATGAAGGGTGGAGAGGGGGGACGAGGCTTTGGGCTTCCCACCATGAGCTTTGTCTTTGCCTCCCCTTTGCACTAGCAAACACGCCGATGGCCTTGAAAGTCTCACCCTCCAACCCCTTCTTCCAAACTACAACTAACATGCTACTCTCCGTCTTTGCTTCACCCTTCCACACCTCCAGCGCTCCAGGTGTTGCTTCTCTGCCCATTTGCATCAGGTCTTTTCCACTCTCCCCTTCCTTGTTTTTCCCCCTCGGCATGTGTGTGCGCAGCTGTGTCTGATACGTTCTTTTCCGGAGAGCGGAGTATGTTGCATAATTTTCATTCTGTAGTAGAAGTGCATCGATGAAAATCTGCTTGCAGACTTCGTGATTTTGAACGTGTTTTATAGTACAAAGCTAGTTCTTAATTAGGTGTGGATGGAGTCGTGCAGAGCGCGGTTGTATCGATACCCCGCACTGGGCTCCCAAATTCGCATATGTCGTTTTCGGGTCTTATTAGATCGACGATTTACTAAAATTTGCAACGCATATGCGTGAAGTTTGATTATTTGTACGAAAACTGTCGATTTTCCTGGACTAATCATCTGTGCGTGAGGTGCCTTGATGCACAATGTCTCTGGTTAGTTTTTTAGGTCTTGCAATGTATTTGGTTGAAGCGCAAAATTCCAGAGGCAGTTGGCACGAGACGTGGAAATTCTTGAAGATATTTCCTCTGTTATTGGAAGGCAGCCGAATGCTTCAAGCAGATGATGCTAACCTGCCTTGTTGTGTTGGTGGTGTAGAGAGCAAGGCGCAGGCAACGGGATGGTATTGTGTAGCGTGTCTCGCTTGTAGAGTTCATTGGGTTCTGAGGCAACATTGACAAAATATAGTAGGGAAAGAAAGTAAACATGGTCTTCGATGGCCGTGAACCTGGTACAAATCACCCTGTCAACAACCTCAATGGGATTCCCCATAATTATCGGCACCAGACAGGGCAAGAACTCCGTGCTTTGCAGACATTGCTCAGTCTAGACGAGCAGATCGGAAAGAAATCGGCAAACCCTTTTACACCTGAGCAACATCATTTCACGGCGGTGAATATCCGTGGTGGTTATACTGCTGGTGGGCTTGAATTCCAAGACCTGAGCTACACTGTGACGAAACGTGTACAGAAGGATGGGAAGTCGGAGACCAAGGACATTGATCTATTGCATCAAGTGACAGGCCTTGCTCCGAAAGGAATGGTTACGGCTGTCATGGGGCCGAGCGGTGCAGGGAAATCGACATTTCTGGATGCTCTGGCGGGCCGGATTGCAAGTGGGAGCCTGGGAGGAGTTGTGAAATTGGATGGTCAGAGGGTGAGTCCTAGTCTGATAAAGAGGGCATCGGCATACGTGATGCAAGACGATCAGCTGTTCCCGATGCTCACCGTTTGGGAGACGCTTATGTTTGCAGCAGAGGTGCGGCTAGGAAACAAATTCAGCCGCGAAGAGAAACGGAAACGTGTTGAGAAGCTCATCGATCAGCTGGGTCTCAATGTAAGTTCACAGTTTTGATATTTGATATAACATTTGAAACATTGTGGACTCTGGATACATGGTTTCTATATTTTTTGCAGCTCAAGCAACATGTTACAAATACTAATCAATGTACGTGGTATGTTCTCTCATAAATTGTTGTCCCTGGAATCTGTCATGTGAATGATTTCTTGACGTAGATAATTTTGTTTCAGGAATGGATGAACATGCCTGAGAGATTAAAATTTTCGTGCATTCGGATTGTTAATGGATGAACATGCCTAAGAGATTCGAATTTGCGTGCATTTGATGCTGCATACATTAGTTTACGGCTGTCTCGTTCCTGCAGTCATCTTGCTAAGCATTGTGTATGGACCGGCAGTGAGTTGCTCACGATTTTCTCAGCGGTTGAATTGCAGAGCGCTCAGAATACGTTCATTGGAGACGAAGGGCACCGGGGAATTTCTGGTGGTGAACGGCGACGAGTCTCGATTGGAGTGGACATAATTCATGGGCCATCCTTGCTGTTTCTGGACGAGCCCACATCGGGATTGGACTCAACGAGTGCATTCAGTGTGATAGAAAAGGTGCACGGCATTGCAGAGAGTGGAAGCACGGTGGTTCTGACCATTCATCAGCCCTCGTTCCGCATCCAACAGTTGCTCAATCATCTGATAGTTTTGGCAAGGTGGGTGCATTCAGTGCGATGCAAAGATGTAATTGTTTCAGATCTTATCAAAAGGCATCACGAAAGCAGATCGTGTAGGATAATTCCTGCACTGCACAGAGGTTTTGCGTCTGCTATCATGTTTTTCTTTCTCGCTGAGAAGCTCAAAAACTGATGGTTTGGGCGTCTGCTCCAGGGGGAAGCTGATATACCAAGGACCACCTTCGAGGGTGGCCGCTCACCTCTCAGGCATGGGCAGAAAACTCCCGAAAGGCGAGAACAGCATCGAATTTCTGCTGGATGTGGTCGAGGAATTCGATCGCTCGGCACTTGGCGTTGATCCACTCATGATTTATGCAAGAGATGGCGTCCCGCCGGCGCACAAGGGAACATTACCAGAAAGAACACTTATGCAGCAGTCTGCGGGCAAGGCGCTACATGCGGGAATTGTGTCGCCAGGGATGGCCATGAGACTGGGAATTACATCGCCTGCACCCAAGCCAATAGGATCCGAACCTCGCGGCAAGGAGGCTCCAGTGAACCCGTTTTTGGAGGATTTTGAGGAAGAGCTAGATGACTACGATCATTCGGTGAAGAGCCCGTGGGTGGGATCTGCGCAGGGGACACCGACGAGTGCGGCATCGACGTATTACAAGGGGCTAGCTGACACGTTCAGGCTAACGCCGAGGATGAGGACGCCCAGGTGGACGCCATCGACCAAAAATCTGGTGGCGATGGGAGGCAGGGCCAGGTGATCTGATCATCGACGCATTGCTTCCTCTGTTGTTTGATGATTTGCAATCTCGTTCGCATTGTTTCTATTCTTGATTGATGATTTGCAATCTCGTTCGCATTGTTTCTATTCTTGATTGATGATTTGCAAGCAAGCTGGCGGACTTGCTGATTGATTGAAATCTCATGGCGTTGCTTCGATTCTTGACTGATGATTTGCAAGCGATTGATTGATGATAATTTGCAATCTATCGCATTGTTTTCCATTCGTGATTGATGATTCTGTTGCTTTTTGATTGATGATCCATCTGGACGTGCTCATGACTGATTGAAATCTCATGGCGTTGCTTCGATTCTTGACTGATGATTTGCAAGCAGATTAATTGATGACATTGATAATTTGCAATTGTTTTCGATTCGTGATTGATGATTCTGTAACCTGTTGCTTATTGTTTGATGATCCATCTGTAAGAGTGCCTCCCCATGCATGCTAGTAGTTAAATTTTCAAATTGTCTAGTTAGATTATCAGTCAAAACTTGCAATCCCTCAAAACTTTAGACTTTTAAATATATTCCTAGTGTTGGAATTTCAAATTTGTGGAGCGTTCAAAGAAAATATTTTTATAAAATTTCAAATTAGAGATAGAATTTCATAAATACACAATTTATAACTATATTTGCAAAAAAAGTGAAGGTTTTTGTGACCTCATCTTTTCCCCCCTTCAAATCCAAATTCTTTTGTTCATCTGACACTAAGCCCAGGACACTGGATTTGTTGATTTGATTTTCATTCAAAATGAAAATGGCGAGTTGAGCTTGTTTTTTCCCTGAACACTCAAGCACCTTCCCATGTATGATGGGGGTCATCTGCCTCGATCAATGGATGGTGTCAGAGTAGCATGATAGTCAATTTGGACTCTCTATCGATGGCATGAGACTAGGTTTGAACTCTAGAGGCCCTCCATATTTTTTTAACATTCCCATAGAAGGCACGTGTTGAATCTTGCAAGAGCGAGTGTGCTGAGGTCAAGCATAGAATTGCACAGAGGAGAGAAACCTCCATTCCCATCCATAAAAAATATACAGAAATGACTTTGTTATGTGCGAACTTAGCTAGATGTGAGAACCTTACCTATGATCACATCTAGCATTATGGAGTGGTGTAGTTGAATGTAATGGGGAATGATCCTCCAAAATGAATTCTTGGGAGAAAATTGGGCAAACAAGTTGTAGGCTTTGAGCTTTTTTACCACAAATTACAAAATTGAGAGATTTGCACGATGGGAATAAAGCTTCTAAAGATATATGGTTGTCGTTTTTGACCACAAAGCCAAATTGGGGGATTTGCAAGATGTAATGATAAGGAATAAAGCTCTAAAGATATATGGTTGTAGCATTAGCCAGAATCCAAGATCCTTTACATTCAAATCCAAGATCCGTTACATTCAGATTGAATGGCTTAGATTCAATGCCAACATTGGTGGGCACGATTGGGATTTTTCGAGATCTAAATATCTAATTATGAGGAGGCAATTTTTGTTAGCTCGAGATAGTCACTCAAGTAGGCCAAGAGACTTAAAAAATTCAAATTTCTTGTCTTTATCCTCTCTTTATAAGCACTGACCTATCCGTTCGCAAACACAACCAAAGGATGGGACCTATCCGTTCGCAAACACAACCAAAGGATGGGCATAGCCCTAAACACATGATCAATGCTAGGACAAACCAACAAACTAGTGGCTGTAATTGCTAATTGCTAAATACCGGTTCAGATTTTCCCAGCCTTTATGCATTTTTCAGGATTGAAGGCCGGGTTTTTGACCTGTAAACACCCGCTATGTTTAGAGTAAACTTTATTTTATTAAGGTTAGAAAATTTTGCTTTTGGCACTGGTTGTGCATGGAAACGCATTCAAATGTGTTAATCTGATTACGTGCTTTGAATCTCGGGAACATGCGACGAGCTACATAGTGAAGTATTGAGAAATGCGTTGCATTGTTTGACAGCAAATTGTGGTGTGTCGCGCAGAAACTCTTCCGCGTTTTGAATATCGGGAATGCATGGTTGGCCTGGAGATTGATGAATGATTTGCATGAACTGATCATAGTGAAGATAGCATTATTTGCACGATTCGCATGAATTGCATAGATGTGCCTGATTTTGAGCTACGCAGTGAAGAAGAAATGCTTTGCTTGGCTAACAGAAAAATATGTGGTGTGTTGCAGAAACGCTCCGGCGACGGGTGTTGAGGAGATCGTCCCTGCCACTCCCACCCCTCGGAGCGGCGACACCGACTTTGACGGCGAGTTATATGATGAAGTCGATGAAGAAGACTACAACCTCCCTGACTACGGCCCCAAGTTCGCCAACTCCTGGTTCGCAGAGCTTGTTGTCCTCATCAAACGTAACTTCCTTAACATCCGCCGCACCCCCGAGCTCTTCCTCTCTCGCCAAATGGTCCTCACCGTCATGGCCATCGTTCTTGCCACACTCTTCAAGAAAACTAGCCACGACCCTCAGGGTGTCACCAATTTCCTTGCCTTCTTCATCTTCACCGTATGCCTCTTCTTCTTCTCCTCTAATGACGCCGTCCCTGCCTTCATCCAAGAACGCTTTATCTTCATCCGAGAGAGCTCGCACAACTCCTACCGCTGCTCCTCTTATGTGATTGCCGGCCTCATCACTTATCTCCCCTTCCTTGCCATCCAAGCCATCACCTATTGCCTCATTGTCTGGTGGACTCTTGGGCTCGGCAACCGCGGAAGTTATGTCCCTGAATTCATCTTCTTTTGGCTTATCCTCTTCAGCTCTCTTCTCACTACAAACTCCTTTGTTATGTTTATAAGCTCCGTTGTTCCCAACTACATCCTTGGATATGCCGCTGTCATTGCCTTCACGGCCCTGTTCTTTCTCACTTGCGGCTACTTCTTGAAAAGTGGTGACATTCCTCCTTATTGGGTCTGGCTCCATTTCATGTCAACCATCAAGTATCCTTACGAGGCACTGCTCAAAAATCAGTTCGAATCTAGTAAGACATGCTACCTTCCTCTTATATCTGGAGTTTGCCCGTTGTCCGGCCCTCAGATTGTGGACCAGCTGTCCATCAAAAGACCAAAGTCAAAGTGGGATGATCTATGGATCTTACTGGCCTGGGGAGTTGTCTATCGCATCTTCTTCTATGCTGTCCTACGTTTTGGATCAAAGAATCAGAGAAAGTGACGAAGATACATCGAAGCTCAACTACGACTCCACCTAAGTTCATCCTTTTTCTTACATTCTTTTTCAGAAGTTGTGGATACCCATCCACAGCTGAACATATCTCAGTATAGTATGGAGCCGCTATTGTCACGATAATAGTATTTATAAGCAACGTAGGTCCAGCCAAAGGTTGGTGAATCCTTAGTCTTAAGCATCCCTTGTAACAAATACATATACTATCATGGTTAGGGAAGGAATAAGGTTTTAAGTTTTATTCATACATCCTAGTATTTGATGCTTCTTTTTAAATAACAAGTTGAATTACATTCAAGAGGCCTAGGAGTTCCTTTTTGAAATATCATTGAACGGAGGTCTTTTCATCGGCGATAGTGTACACGACTGAGTGGTCGGACTAGTACACGAAATTGCTTTCGTGTCTATTTCCAGTTAGGTTGCTGTTCACCCAAATGTGGTCCAATGTCGAGCCATGCACTGTTGTAGGTTCCCTGATTATTTGGTGCATGTCATTCGAAGCCATGAAGTGGTCCAGAGCTTGGAGAGCATGGCTTCTCCTAGAGTAGCAAATGTTGAAGTCGCCTGTGACGTACGTTCTTGTGTTCGGTTGGACTTGTGTCAGCAAGAAATTTAGTGCCGCAATGAGGCTCATTGTACGTGCTACTGGTGCTTTGTAGACATTAATTAGAGGCGATCGTGGATGAGTTGCGTATGTTGAAAATTGTTAGAAGACACTTAACCCTGTCCTTGTTGTAATCAATTTTTCTCACCAGAGCTTATGCATGAGCATAAGAGAAGTAGACATATGCTCATGCTTCTTCTCTCTTTTCCTCTTTTTCCCTCTTTCCTTTCCCTCTTCTTCTCTCTTTCCCACTTTCTTTTCCCTCTTCTTCTCTCTTTCTTTTCCTCTTTTTCCATCTTTCCTTTCTCTCTTCTTCTCTCTTTCCCCCTTCTCTTATGCTCATGCATAAGCATAAGCATGAGCATATGCTCATGCTTATGCTTATGCATGAGCATAAGAGAAGTAGACATATGCTCATGCATAAGCATGAGCATATGTCTCTTTTTTCCTCTTTACTTTCCCTCTTTCCCTCTTCTTCTCTCTTTCTTTCCCTCTTTTTCCATCTTTCCTTTCCCTCTTCTTCTCTCTTTCCCCCTTCTCTTATGCTCATGCATAAGCATAAGCATAAGCATATGCTCATGCTTATGCTTGCATGAGCATAAGAGAAGTAGACATATGCTCATGCATAAGCTTATGTCTCTTTTTCCCTCTTTACTTTCCCTCTTCTTCTCTCTTTCTTTCCCTCTTTCTCATTTTTCAATCTCTCTTCCCTTTCCCTCTTCTTCTCTCTTTTCCTCTTTCCTTTCCCTCTTCTTCTCTCTTTCTTTCCTTCTTTTTCCCTCTTTCCTTTCCCTCTTCTTCTCGCTTTCCCCCTTCTCTTCTGCTCATGCATAAGCATAACCTCATGCTTATGCTTATGCATGAGCATAAGGGAAGTAGATATATGCTCATGCATAATGTCTCTTTTTCCCTCTTTCCTTTCCCTCTTCTTCTCTCTTTCTTTCCCTCTTTCTCATTTTTCAATCTCTCTTTCCTTTCCCTCTTCTTCTCTCTTTTCCTCTTTTTCCCTCTTTCCTTTCCCTGTTCTTCTCTCTTTCCCTCTTTCCTTTCCCTCTTCTTCTCTCTTTCTTTCCCTCTTTTTCCCTCTTTCCTTTCCCTCTTCTTCTCTCTTTTCCCCTTCTCTTATGCTCATGCATAAGCATAAGCATGAGCATATGCTCATGCTTATGCTTATGTATGAGCATAAGAGAAGTAGACATATGAGCATGAGCATATGTCTCTTTTTCCGTCTTTACTTTCCCTCTTCTTCTCTCTTTCTTTCCATCTTTCTCATTTTTCAATCTCTCTTTCCTTTCCCTCTTCTTCTCTCTTTTCCTCTTTTTCCCTCTTTTCTTTCCCTCTTCTTTTGTCTTTCCCTCTTTCCTTTCCCTCTTCTTCTCTCTTTCTTTCCCTCTCTTTCCCTCTTTCCTTTCCCTCTTCTTCTCTCTTTCCCCCTTCTCTTATGCTCATGCATAAGCATAAGCATGAGCATATGCTTATGCATGAGCATAAGAGAAGTAGACATATGCTCATGCATAAGAGAAGTAGACATAAGCATGAGCATATGTCTCTTTTTTCCCTCTTTCCTTTCCCTCTTCTTCTCTCTTTCCCTCTTTCCTTTCCCTCTTCTTCTCTCTTTCTTTCCCTCTTTTTCCCTCTTTCCTTTCCCTCTTCCTCTCTCTTTCCCCCTTCTCTTGTGCTTATGCTTATGCATGAGCATAAGAGAAGTGGACATATGCTCATGCATAAGCATGAGCATATGTCTCTTTTTCTTCTTTACTTTCCCTCTTTCCCTCTTCTTCTCTCTTTCTTTCCCTCTTTTTCCCTCTTTCCTTTCCCTCTTCTTCTCTCTTTCCCCCTTCTCTTATGCTCATGCATAAGCATAAGCATGAGCATATGCTTATGCATGAGCATAAGAGAAGTAGACATATGCTCATGCATAAGCATGAGCATATGTCTCTTTTTCCCTCTTTACTTTCCCTCTTCTTCTCTCTTTCTTTCCCTCTTTCTCGTTTTTCAATCTCTCTTTCCTTTCCCTCTTCTTCTCTCTTTTCCTCTTTTTCCCTCTTTCCTTTCCCTCTTCTTCTCTCTTTCCCTCATTCCTTTCCCTCTTCTTCTTTCTTTCTTTCCCTCTCTTTCCCTCTTCTTCTCTCTTTCCCCCTTCTCTTATGCTCATGCATAAGCATAAGCATGAGCATATGCTCATGCTTATGCTTATGCATGAGCATAAGAGAAGTAGACATATGCTCATGCATAAGCATGAGCATACGTCTCTTTTTCCCTTTCCTTTCCCTCTTCTTCTCTCTTCCAATTTCTCTTTTCTTTTCCCCTTTTCCCCTTTTCCCCTTTCCCCTTTCTCTTCCCCCTTCTCTCTTCTCTCTTCTCTCTTCTCTCTTCCCTTTTCCCCTTTTCCAATCTCTCTTTCCTTTCCCCCTTCTCTTATGCTCATGCATAAGCATAAGCATGAGCATATGTCTCCATCTCTTATGCTTATGCTTATCATGCATATGTCTACTCTTTTCCTTTTCCTCTTCTTCCTCTTTTCCTTTGCCTATGCCTATGCCTATGTCTATGCTTATGTTTGTTTTTTGTTTTTTGTTTTTGTGTTTGTGTCTATGTTAGACATGGAATCATGTCGCACATCTGATGAGTATGGATGGCCTCGCAGGAGGAGAGCTCACGATCTATATGCTCCAGAGGACTTTGATTCCTCTCAGGCGACTACCCCGAGGACTACCCCTGGTCCGACCCCTCTCGGACCCAACACTGCGACTACCCCTGGTCCGACTCCTCTTGGACGTAGCATTGCGACTACCCCTCGAGGAACTCCTTTGCTAGCCGCGCATGGCTTTGTCAGGAGTCCCAACGAGTTTGTAGCATAGATGAGTGATGAGGAGGCAGCGAGATTCTTCTCGTTGCTATCTTAGAGGACCTCAGCAATTCCCTCCCCTACGCTGATGGTTGGACGTACTGCCAAGCGGTTCCCTCATGCCTCTTCGACCGACGGGTCATCACCTACACATGCCTCTCATAAGGGAAGGAAGAGTAGGAAGGGTAGCTTATGTTGTGCTGATTCGAGAGATGTAGACAAGTCAGTACACTCACATTCCTACAGGTCTCCACTTGGTTTGAAGACACAGTATCAGTCAGGTCCCTTGCCCTCTCCTACTCCCACTACTACTCCTCACTTCGGAAGCACTCGCACAGCTTCCACTCCTTCTGACTCTGCTACCATCAGTCCTCCTTACTCATTAGGGCATCTCTCCTATCAAATCACGGCTGTCGGAGAGATAATAGAAGATAGAAAGGACAAAGCAGTGATGGCCACCATGAGGCAGCACGGCTGTCGGAGAGATAATAGAAGATAGAAAGGACAAAGCAGTGATGGCCACCATGAGGCGGTTGATGAGCCATCACTTCAAGAGCAGCATTACTACCTATTGGCGATATTAAGATTACCAAAAGAAGCAGGCGGTCATCAATGAATTAAAACAAAAATACCCTAACCTGCCAAATTGGGAGTTTAATGACGATTATATGCAAGAGCGCATGGGTTTGGTCTCGAAGCATCGTAGATCAACCTTGCGTACTTCCATCACAAAGGGGTTGGCTAAACCCAGCTGGGCAGACAAAGCTAATTGGAAGTTCTTCAAGAAGCAGAATAGAGACCATCCCGAAATGTTCGAGGGTCAGAGGAGGGCTGCGAAGAGACGGCTGGACATCGTAGGTACTTCACACTTTGGTGCAGGCGGACGGTTGGCATTCGAGGCAACCATGGTAAGTCTACTTCTTCTCATTTAATGTATTGTTCTATTTGTTTTACTACATATTACATGCACTTTAGCTAACTCTAAATCTTGTAAATTGGATCCACAATAAGCTACGATAAGTCATCTTCCTATAGATGCAGAGACGCGACGCGCATTTCGCATAGGAACAAAGTCGTGGTTTATTGAGCAAGAGGAAATGGGAGCGACGGTCAAATTGGGCTAAGGTGGCTGCTCGCACGGGATAAGTCTAGTCCTACTTGTAATCTCACTTTTTAAATTGTTTTATTCTTAAAGTTCCAATCTAATTTTCAATTTATATGGTTCACTCTTAGGATCAAAGCTCAAGCATCCCATCATCAGAGGTAAGCGATCACTAGGGCCAGGGATCAGACGCATGTGACGAGGATTAAGAAGAAGGTGTAGCTCATGAGGACCAAGGATATTCAGGCCAACAAGATGAGGACGAGGACGAGGACGATTCGGATGAGTAATAGTAGTAGTAGTAGCAGTTTGCATTTTCTTCGCCATGTATGTCATTTTGTATATCTGCTCGTTTAAGCAAATTTGTATCACCCTTTCGAAAGGGTAATTTTATAACAAACAATGTTGTATATGTTCGACATATATATGCTAATTTTGTTGCTCGATCATTTCATTTGAGCGATTTTGTATCACCCTTTTCGCAAGGGAAATTTTGTTATAATTTTTTTTTTTTTGTAATTTCAAAAAAAAAAAGGATTAGTGGGGCTAAACAGGGCTATAGCAAGCCTTGTTTAGCCCCACTAATCCTTTTTTTTAGTTCTGTTAATCATGGCTATATAGCAACGTTTACCAGTGTCGCTATATAGCAACGTTTAACAGCGTCGCTATATAGCGACGGTTCTTTTCCGACGCTTTTAACGACTTTAATAACGATGTTTGCACTCGTAAATTTTTTTTAAAAAAATGTAAAAAGCGTTGGTATTTTCGTTGGAAAAGGGCCTATGCCTTGTAGTGCAATTCGTTGCAAATCCACACGGATCTACATCATATTGCACTTCATACATGACAAAAGTTGGCCATGCAACTGTAAATGCAATGAATGAAGCGATGTCTCAGTGCTTTGCGAGAAGGCAATCCAGCAAACGAGTAGATCTAAAAGATTAGGAAAGCAATTTTGAACACACAACACATCAGTTTGCAGTAGGTAGCATACTTGTGTTTGTCCTTGCCATTAACTAGCTTAACAAGACAATTTTGCTACATTAACATGAGCCCTCTTGAAGAACGAACACTACTTCTGAAGCACCGCTTTCAGGTAGAGAACATGGATCCACTAAGCACTGACATTTTTTTCGAAGACATTATTGGAAAATATAAAAAAAGACCAGAACACATGCAGAACCTCTGTTTGGTAGAGTTTGCAATTGTATACACGACAACGGGCTACTCAATCAAGAAACGAAAGCGGCTAGGGAGATCATTCGCTTCAACAACTACAACAAAACCAAGGACATTGAGAACCACTACAAGGAGCTTTGTCTACTATACCTACTATTCATGGAAGATGAGCATCACACAAGTGAAACTTTTCCAACGTGGCATGACATTTTCACACATGAGAAACAAACCATTAACAATAACTTCAACGCATTCAACAAAAGCATCACACCACTTGACAATCACAGTGTACCATTAGACTCATTGTCCATGTCAACAAATTGGTATCCTTCACCTACACCTGTCGAGTTTGACTTAAATGTTGAGCTTCAACATGGTTAGAAGATGGCACAACATCAAATTGCTTCGACATTCACTTTCACTTCAATGCCCAACGAAGAGTACTATTGCGAGGTTCGAAAATTGAACACCAAGCAACGATTGCTCCTAGACGATATAATGCTAAAGAAAAGAACAAGACCTCACGAGCAATTGTTCTTGTTCTTGTCTGGGAATGTTGGAATAGGTAAAACTTTCTCCTTGCTACTGCTGGTTTAAGCATTGCAACGTCACTACACTCATGCGTACTTCAACAATGTTGACCTCCCAAGAGTCTTGCTTTTGGCATACACTAGCAAAGCAGCTTGCAACATAGGGGGCACAACTATACACGCAGCCTTGCATTTGCCTTTGCTTGCCTTGACACACAAGAGTCTTTCAACAAAAAAACTAGAGATGTTGTCGCAACTATACAAGGATGTCAAGCTAATTGTCTTTGATGAGGTATCGCTCATAGGCCAAAACACACTCATTGCAGCTGACATGCCGATCTGCAAACTAAAGCACAACCATTCTGAGCCATTCGGGGGAGTCGACATACTGCTATACAGAGACTTTTGCCATAACAAAAAACAACTGGATCTTCTCTTGTAAGCCTTCAATGCTAGCTGCAAATCCTTCAACCTGGTAAGAAAATGCCATGTACTATGAGCTCGACATGCCCATGCGTCAACAGCACGGCAATTTTCTCGACCAACTAAACTGCTTGTGCATAGGCATCCACACCTCCGCTGACCTTTCGCTTATCAATGACATGTATTGTCAACACCCCCCGAACAAAGAAGACACGCCACACCTTTTCTACACAAACGTGTGTAAAGATGCTCACAACCGTGACGTTTTCATGGCCTTGCCAATAGAGTCGGATTGCATCGAAGCGAGGGACATCAGGCACAAAACATGCAGCAAAACAGTATGGATCCCCACAGACTCGAAGTTGACAGGAGGATTGCACAAGGAGTTACACCTCAAACCTGGCATGATCGTCGAAATGTGCACTGGAAACCTTGACATTCTAGACGGGCTTGTGAATGGCACCGATGTGATTTTCAGGTCCGTGACAAAGGAAACGGATCCTCCTATCGTTTGGATTGAATTCACAAAGACATCAACAGGCAGACAGACACGATCAAAATACCACTTCCTCTTCAAAAAAGAAACTCCTAGGACTTGGACTCCTATCTTGCAAATTTCGTGAGAATTTCAAATAGGGAAAAAACACCTAAATACTGTTTGCAGGTACCGATTCCCTATCCAGGCACCTACTACTTGGACAATACATTGTGCACAAGGGCTCACCATGGAATGTCTTGCATTTGACCCATTAGGTATAAAAACACATGGCCTCATATACACAGCGCTATCCTGCATCCATGACCCAGGAAATCTATACATCTTGCAACCGTTGCAAGAAAAACACATTAAGGTTGATGACGCCGTCCTCCAGGAGCTAAATCGATTACGTGAAACTCGGTTGTGGCAACCCCCTCAGTCACTATGAAAACCGGTCATACAACCTGCAATCTTTAAACACAAGGTCCTCGCATCGCATATTTTGTCGACGCCTAGCATCATGGCCGCATCAATCTAGTGCTTGCAAGAACTCCACGTGGTGCGGAGCAACAATGCCACAATACAGGGATTCAACAAAGTACAAGGTAAATCCGTAACTGGGATTGCCACTTTCTGCAAAAGGGTTGTAATTGTTGCATCCTATTTGCTATGAACAAGCTACAAATCCCGCACACAATGACTAGGAGAGAAAGGAAAGATGGAAAAAGAGGAAAAGAAAGAGAGAAGAAGAGGGAAAAGAAAGTGGGAAAGAGAGAAGAAGAGGGAAAGGAAAGAGGGAAAAAGAGGAAAAGAGAGAAGAAGAGGGAAAGGAAAGAGGGAAAGAGAGAAGAAAAGGGAAAGGAAAGAGGGAAAAAGAGGCATATGCTCATGCTTATGTCTACTTCTCTTATGCTCATGCATAAGCATAAGCATGAGCACCTTCTCTCTTTCCCCCTTCTCTTATGCTCATGCATAAGCATAAGCATGAGCACATGCTCATGCTTATGCTTATGCATGAGCATAAGAGAAGGGGGAAAGAGAGAAGAAGAGGGAAAGGAAAGAGGGAAAAAGAGGGAAAGAAAGAGAGAAGAAGAGGAAAAGAGGGAAAGTAAAGATGGAAAAAGAGACATATGCTCATGCTTATGCATGAGCATATGTCTACTTCTCTAATGCTCATGCATAAGCATAAGCATGAGCATATGCTCATGCTTATGCTTATGCATGAGCATAAGAGAAGGGGGAAAGAGAGAAGAAGAGGTAAAGGAAAGAAGGAAAGAGAGGGAAAGAAAGAGAGAAGAAGAGGGAAAGGAAAGAGGGAAAGAGAGAAGAAGAGGGAAAGGAAAGAGGGAAAAAGAGAGAAGAAGATTGAAAGGAAAGAGAGATTGAAAAATGAGAAAGAGGGAAAGAAAGAGAGAAGAAGAGGGAAAGGAAAGAGGGAAAAAGAGACATATGCTCATGCTTATGCATGAGCATATGTCTACTTCTCTTATGCATGAGCATAAGAGAAGGGGGAAAGAGAGAAGAAGAGGGAAAGGAAAGAGGAAAAAAGAGGGAAAGAAAGAGAGAAGAAGAGGGAAAGAGAGAAGAAGAGGGAAAGGAAAGAGGGAAAAAGAGGAAAAGAGAGAAGAAGAGGGAAAGGAAAGAGGGGAAAAGAGGAGAAAAGAGATTGAAAGATTGAAGGAGAGAAGAAGGAAAGGAGGGAAAGAAGAGGAGAGAAGAGGGAAAGAAGAGGAAAGAGAGGGGAAAGAGAGGGTTTCTACGCCCATCACTGCAGCTAGCGCTTAAGGCACTAGCTGCAAGCCAATGCAAATAACAAAAATAACAAATAGAAAAAAGAGGAAGCACTTACTTGAAATAGTACGTCCCGCTCGGTGTTATGGACTGGCCCTACAAAAGAGAGGAAACATACCATTTTTCAAATAAGATGTTAGAGGAAGGAGGAGATTACAAAAGTAACTTCTTGAAAGGAGGAGATTGAGGAGACAAGGAGAAAGAGAAGGAAGAGAAATACAAAAAAGGAAAAGAAGAGGTGAGTCTTCTTTCTTTCTTGAAATCTCGTTTTTTGTTTCAATCCTTTGAAAACAAGCATGAAAACTAGTTTATAGGTTTAGCAATACAAGGAGAAGCACTCACAAAACTAAAGCTAACAAACAAATAACCTACATTATTGAAACAGACTCACCTTTTGAAAAACTTTCTTTCAAGAAACCAAAGAGGGAGAAGGGTGGAGAGGGAGCACAAGAGCTAGGAGAAGGGTGAGGAGTGGAGAATAGAGTGGGAGGTTGTCAAAAATAGATGGGAGGTCGTCAGAAATAGGTGGGAGGAGAGATTGCCTTATTTACTTGAAAGATTAGAGAGTGCTAAAGAAAGCGCCATGCGTAGCGGTAGGTTTCAGTTTTAATCCACAGCGTCGTAATATAGCGACGCTTTTCCATCGCTATATAGCGACGTTTTTAATGAAAAGCATCACAATATAGCGACGGAACAGAGCAAAACGTCACTATATAGCGATGCTTTAAGACACTTTTTATTCTAAGTTGAAGGGAAGCTCATAGATGCTATTTTATAACTGTTAATATATTTTCTTGCAACTTATGTTGTGATTTTATGTGTAGATGAAAGGGATGAGTGGAAGCTCATCCGATGATGCGCCAACGTGCGGGAGCACAAAGTGGCTTACGGAGAAGTTATAATGTCATTGCACTCATTGCAAGCGAGAAGTACGACATTAACATCGTATTATCATGTGCCACTTACGGATGTATGGGGAGGAGCCTGAACCAGTACCCATCATTGGTGTTGCACGTGTTGATGGACTATTGGTAAGTCAAAGCTATTTAAGTTTGTAGTCTTATTGGATTTAAGTTCGTAGTCTTATTGGATACCAAGAAATACAAGATCTTATATTTACACGAAATCTTAAAACAGGATGAGGAGGCTGACGAGGGTACGCATATACCTTCACACTTTGAGCAAGACTATAGTCTCCCAAATGATGATGAGGGTATGGTTGACATGATGTCAAAATGCGAGAGTTGAATCAACACAATTGTACGAGGGTGCTAGGATGTCTAAACTACGTGCTTGTCTCTCAATCTTGAATCTGCAAGTAAAGTATGGGTGGTTGGATACAAGTGTCTCGGCCTTAATGAGGTTAGCTCTTGCATTAATTTGACTCATTATTTGGATATTGTTTGTTTTGAGAATCATCATGTTTGTTTTGAGAAACATCATTTGGATAGTGTATACCGAATCATCATTGTTCGAAGCGTATGTATGTTTGAATTATCATAGGTTGCTCCAGAAGATGTTGCCTGCACAAATACCATGCCCGCATCAAGAGATGAAGCGAAAAAGATGCTAACAACAGTGGGTATGGATTATGATACCATCCATGCTTGCCGTAATGATTGTATTCTCTTTCGTCGTGAGCATGGAGATTTGGCAAGTTGTCCAAAGTGTGGGAAACAATGATATAGAGATGACTTGCAGGGTGAGCGGATACCGGTAAAGGTCTTGAGACACTTTCCCATCATTGCAAGAATACAACACATGTTTCGATGCAAATCCATAGCAGAGTTGATGACATGGCATGCATCTCATCGGTCCAACAATGACACATTGAGGATTCTCGCAGATTGTGCAGCTTGAAAGCACATAGATAATCAGTGGCCGGACTTTGCGAGGGAGCCATGCAACTTACATCTTGGGCTCGCCATGGACGGCGTGAATCCTTTTGGGTTACGCTTGACATCTTGGTCGACATGGCCCATTGTCATGGTGAATTACAATATCCCACCATGGCTAACGATAAAAAGGGGACACCTCATGCTTGCACTACTTGTGCCAGGAAAGTACAAGGCAAAAAATATGGACGTGTACATGACACCTTTGATAGAGGAGTTACAGATATTATGGAGAGGAGTGCAGGTCTTTGATATTTCCAGAGCTCCTAGACATACCAATGATATTTTGGTCAGGGGTATCTTGATGTGGACCATGCATGACTACCCAGGATATGGAGAGTGCACAGGTACATGGTTGTGTCTCTACATATATAATGAGGGATTATGCTTTTATGACTCTCTTTCACATGCATGTCTTATACTAACACATTCATGCATGCGTGCAGGACTTGTTACAAGTGGGTACCATGCTTGTCCTGTTTGTGGACCGGGTTTGAAATCGCTTGCACACTACTCCAAACATATGAGGAAAAATGTTTATGAAGGTCATGCTCAATACCTTCTGCTCAACCATCTCGCATGTGGAGTCAGCTTGATCCACCACTATCATATTTGAAGGCAAGTGACTAGATTCAAGCTTGGAGGGTGAATGGAGAGGAACCTCCTCTTGGTATGAAGAGGCTAACGATCTTTCACGAGCTTCCTTATTGGGGTCAGTTACAAATCAATCATCTCTTGGATCCCATGCATATCTTCAAGAATGTGGGGGCTACTATTTGGGCACACTTGGTTGGTTCCAAAGATCGAGAGGAGTGCGAGAAGACTTGCGTGCTATGAATAAGATGTCTCGTTTGTGGCCCCAAGTGCATGCTTCGGGAAAAGTTGTCCTCTCGAAAACAATGTGGATCCTCTCTACGAGGGAGGAGGCAGCAATCAAGGCAGACATTGCCTCTTTTCAAACACCGACAGGGTACATGCATTGCTTGAAAGGAGCATTTTCAAACGACAATAAGCTTAGTGGGCTCAAGTCCCATGATTGGCACAAGGTCTTACAGGTATTCTAAGTAAAATTAGTGTACCAATAATCATGATGCGTTAGCGTAATTATGATTATAT
This sequence comes from Dipteris shenzhenensis, assembly GCF_047967505.1. Taxonomy (NCBI): domain Eukaryota; kingdom Viridiplantae; phylum Streptophyta; class Polypodiopsida; order Gleicheniales; family Dipteridaceae; genus Dipteris; species Dipteris shenzhenensis. Next base: position 24,829,233 of record NC_141597.1, on the reverse strand, counting down.
TATATTGTTGACATGACTTCTTTGTTGCTTTGATAGATCATCCTCCCAATTACAATAAAAGGGTGCTTACAAGAAGATGTTAGAAATGCTATATTCAAGATCTGTGGTATTGTGAGGTATGCTTACTATCAAATCGCATTGATTGCATTTTCTTCAATTTAAGCTGATTAATCTGTAGACTGATTATGAAAATATCTTACATGGACATGTGAAATAGGTGGATATCTCAAAAAGAGATCTCCATATCAAGCATCGAGAAGTCTAGGGTGGAATCCATCAAAGCCGTATGCTTACTTGAGAAGCACTTTCCCTCGAGCATTATGACAACTCAAGTCCACTTGCTTGTGTACATAGTTGATGAGGTGGCTATTGCAGGTACCATTCATAGTTGATGGATGTTTTTTCTCAAGCGGTTTATGAAAACTTTAAAGAGATTTGTAAGACAAAGAGCAAGATTAGAAGCAAGCATGGCAGAGGGATGGCTTGTGCAAGAGTCATTAGTATATAACACAGAGTTTCTTGCATCCACGGATCCTGATATGCCGTAAGCTTGGCATAACAACGATGATGATCGCATCGTTGGCAAGGTTCCCCAAGGAAAAGGGATTGAAAGAAAGATGAGCGAAGAGGAAATGGAGAAATTCAATAAGTTTTGTATCCTCCATAGCCCTAAGATGCAGAAGTGGATTGAGAGATATGAAGTGGCCAAAGCAAAAAGAATAAATGCAAGGATAAGATTCAGAGTAATGTACAAGTGATCGCAACCATATCCATGGGATTTGGCGCTTCTCCCCACTCACATGTCACTTGATTGGCTACAACTGGCTCTACGTAAAGCCGACGTGATGGAGAGACAATAAACGAGTGCGAGCGAGAGTTATCATCTAGATGTATGGTGCATGTAAGTTTCTTACCTCTTGATGTAATTAAGTAATTATTTGTGGCAATATACGCTATAAAATAGATGCATCTTCATTGTTTTAATGATGCTCTTTTATAGTACAAAAAGTACAGTGCATTATGGTCATATGGATGACATTTTTGCGTGGAACGCATCGATTCAAAGAGAGTCACGTATGATTGTGGAGTCATGGCTAACTTCACACAAGATAGCCGAGCGAGTGCTTCGGATACCAATCTTCTCTCCTCACAGTTGGATTATTGTGGAACCATATGCGACATCTATGAAGTTGATTTCAGACGATTTAGTATTTTCATTCTTGATGTAAAATGGTTTAGAAGTATTTACAACGGTCCCCATGCGATAGTGAGAAAAGATAGTAGCAATTTCTTTGCAATAGATTCCACCAAACATTGGACTGATGAAAGTGATACTTTTGTTCTTCTCGAGCACTGCGGGTAGGTGCATACTAATGATTTAATTAATTGAAGCTTTCGTTTTTAAAGATCCATTGATACATGTACTTGAGCATAATTTCATATATATAATTGATGACATTTGGCACCCATCTTCAATATAGGTGGTTTTTCATCCGGATCGTTCTGATCCAAGATGGTGGTACGTGATCCAAGCTGCACCACAAAGTAAGCAAATTCTTGAAGATAGAGATGTGGATATGGAGATGCCACTACCAATGCTGGATCCAATTGATCTCGATGAATCTAGCGAAGAAGATGAAGATCACAATATGAGCCAAGAGGAAGATGCGCATAATGACATCACACGGGAGGAAGATGGAGATCATGATATTGAGGAAGAAGACCAATCATCAAGAATCACCACACTTTATTAAAGAAGATGATCAAGTACTTTTAGGTGAACGTACGATGCTAGAGTACGATGATAATATAGGAGATCAACTCAGTATAGAGTTGGAGATAGACTTGTTTGGTGCCTTAGACTTGGCTCAAGATGAAACAATTGATGTAAATGCTCTTAACTGATTTTTTCATCTCAAACTTGGACATGAATATATGAGCTTCGAAGGCTTGATGTACATGCTCTCATATTTTTATTCTCTATGAGATCAAACATGTATGAAAATTTAAAAAAATTTATCATTGGAAAAAACTAACTTTTAAGGCCTATATGAGTAAAAAACCTCTCTGGAAAATGTCGCTATAAAATAGTATCTCAGTGTCGCTATATAGCAACACTCATAAGTCGCTATATAGCATTTTTGTAATAGTCGCTATATAGCGACGTTTATCTAACATCGCTATATAGTGATGCTTTACGAGACGCGCTTTTCATACCGACGATTAGCACCCCGCGCGCACTAAATGTCAGTACGTAAACATCGCAATAGGATCTGTGTGTAGTAGTGTTGGATGTCAGTGTTAGCCTCCCACAATCTAGAGATGTCAATATTGAAATTGTTCGTGAATATATCTTTGGGGTGTCTGCGCAAGAACATTGTTGCTTGCCTGATGTTTGCACCCAAGGCGAGGATGTAATCTTCTTTTAATAATGTTAATGCTTCCAGAAAACTATCAAACCCAAGGTCTTGGATTGATGCTTCACCGAGCAGGCTATTGATTGTTTTGTAGTTTCTTTTGTGTTTGTTGATGTTTGTTGTGTCGTTCAATGGGTGCAATATCCTTGTTGACCGCATGAGGGGCCTAGGGAAATTAAAATGGCAAGATTGTCCCCTTTTATGGCATGTTTTCCTATGCTTGTGCCTTTGAATGTCTTTGTTCTCAAGTGCAAGCAATGAGATATCAGTTGATATGTGCTTGTCAATGAAAGCTCCAATGTCGGAGTCGAGACCTGCACCAAGGATAGGTGCATCCTTAATCCATAGGAGACTGTGATCATGTTGGCTCCCTCTGTTTTGGAATTCCGTTACAAAGAAAAAGTTGAGCACCTTACCCAAGATTGTTGCATCCTACTTAAGTAGACGCTTCGTTGATTGGAATTTGTGAACATAGTACCTTGCAATCGTGACGGGATCATCTCATATCAGTTTACATAGATCGATGTCCTGGGTGTCTATGCACTGTCCAGAAGTAGTTTTTATGGCCTTTTTTAGACAAGAGACCAAAGGGTTCCAGTTCTTCTCTATGGTGGAGAAAGTCAAGAAAAAAGTCGGGGGCCCTAGTTATCTGACCATTGCAAATAGGCTCTTTTTCAACTTGTGTTCGTAGTCAGAGGATGTGCACAGACATGCGAAGTCACAAAAATCAATGTGTGATTGGAAAAGCTGCTCGATGTCCGTGTCCTTCCCTGCATCCTTTGCTTATATTCATCGGTCTTGCAATTTCCCTTTTCGCATGTGGACCCAAGATAAGGACAATACTTGGGCTTTCATTGCCTTGAAGAATAGGTTTGCTATGGACATTGCAAACCGCCTGTCCTTATTTGCCAGCTCATACCGAGCAATTTCTTGGTAGGAAGCTCTTCGTGGCACCTTGTATTGCTGAGGCTCTGTCCATAGAAAAACTCTTGTTTGCTGTGGCAAGAGTTTTTTTGATTTTGTAGACTTTTGAGGCAATAGCTTGCAATGAATGCACGAATGAAGGAAAGGACTCTACATAGTGCATTGCAATGTGCTTCGTGGTTGCATCAGCCATTGTGTCGACTAAAGCAAGTTCATGTGGGTCAGTCCATTGCATGTATGCTCATTTCCATTTGCATCTATGCAATGGCGACAACTCAGTGACCTCATCCATCAGAATTGTCTTCGGCTTAGCGGAAAGAGCATTGTGTCCAAAGACAGTGTGTGTGCTTGCAATGTCTTGACAACTGAGCTCGAATGGACATTGGAAGATCTGGCTTGCTCGTTCAAGGCAGTCTTGTAGCAAGGCACATGAGCTTGAGCTGGCTCGCAGAATTAGAGTGACATGCTCAGGGTCAATCCTCTGTGGTGATATCAAGCGCGACATTGAAAGCATATCTCTCCAAGGGAACGACAAGCATGTCGAAGAGAAGAGGATGGAGTTGCTTAGTGATTGTAGTAATGACTCATATGTATGAGTGGGAAAGAAGTCAAGCAAGCATACCACGATGTCATGATTGTTCAGGTGCAATGATTTGAAAGTTGCATGTTTTCGTTCATCAAAAGCTTCTATGTCAAATTGCTCATCCATTGGACAAATGAAAATTTTTCCTTTTCCCTATTATTGCAAGTTTAAGTAATAAACAACTTACAATCCAGTCCAAGCCACAAATCTATTGCAAACACCAAGCAAGTACAATAGTCTCTTCATGCGTTCAACTCGAATGCAACCAATTGACTAGAGCTGTTAATAGTGAAGCTTCTAGCAGGCTTGATGCTGAGGAGCATCAAATGTACATTTAGAACACTCTCAATGTAGAGCTCGAGGAAAGGTGCTTGCAAACGGACCAGGTTGTCGACTAGCATGCCACGGATGGTGCTCGAGATGTTCGCACCATCACGACCATAGATATGCCCTTTCAAGAGAGGAACCTTGGAGATGAATTGGATGGACTTGCAACTAAAACTTTTCAGGGTGACCAGGGTCACAATTGACTCGCGTGCTGCCACAACACGTGCATTGGAACTCCACAAGCTATGCATTTAGGTTCGTGAAAGGCAGAATGCCTAAGACCTGTAGGGGCAAAAAGCTAAGATGTTAGCAAAGGATTTTTCTAGAGGCAATAGTTTGAGTCAATGCAAGCTTACTCTTTGACCATATCCAAGTTTGGATACTTGCGCCATGAAAACTTCCTGGAGCTCCATCTTCTTCCCACCATCAGGAATCTCTGCCAGTATGCTGAAGTCGTAAAATCCCAAGGTGTTTTTTATTGTCATGAAGGAGACAGTTTGGAGTGTGTACCTCACAATCCCATCCTCATTGTACTCCTGTACAAAGCATGTGAGGATGCTCTTGCGTTCACCTACGAAAGCGAGCTATTGAAAAAACAAAGGATTCAGCCATGGGCTTTGCAACTCGATGAAAGTGCTTCGACGAAGAACATCTACCTTAGACGAGGTCGATGGAATTTAACAACAAAAGAATGGTTTCACTAAACAACATTTGTTTAATGCGAGGAACTTACAGCAGAATGATCTTCATCATGTGGCCTGTCAGCAACGATCAACTGATCTACCGCAAAACTGTCTCCATCGACCTTTATAACCACAACACTTATTGTGCCCATGACAGTGGAAATCGTTCCAAGTTTCATCCTCAGAGTCCAAGCTGCACAGCGCATAAACTCTGCTATGGTTGTCTCATTCACAAAGTTGATAGTCCCCTCAAACTCCTGCCCCTTAACAACAAGCGTAGTTGCATCCACATACAAAGAGTAGTATGCGCTTCCTCCTTCACCCGTGCGCTACTAACTGTCGCTCCCTCGATCTTGTAGAAAGAGATTGGGATGAGAACGTCCTTGTATTGCTGGACAAAGAAGTGGGGGACAACTAAAGTAATCATCTCACAGTTGTGCTGGTTCGTGAAGTCTGCAAGTAGACGCGTGTCATACTTGGCATTCTTTGCCTTGAAAGTACCATACTTCATGAGCAGCATCCCTCGAAAGCGAACCTATGCGTGATCGTGTCTATGATTTCAGTTGTGCAATACAGGCAAAGCATTCCCACCCACTACGAACCTCCAATCCGTGGTGATTAGAGCCTTATGGTCCGTTCCTACATCCTTTGGTGGGTTTGAAGTTGCCTCATTTGGATTAAGGGGTTCCCCTAGCTCATTGCATGCGTCTTTCTAAGTGGAAGATGCTTTGCTTGCTGCACCAAGTGACAAAATGCTTGGTTTAAAGACCAAGGAATTTCAATATTATTCATTCTCCTAAATTGTTTACTTGTTCGTTCTTTTTTTGTTTCTTATTAATAACAAAACATTCCATTGCTTCTTATTAATAATAAAACATTCTAATTATTAGCCTAAGAAATTGTAACTGCCCATGACAGATATACAAATAAAATGTCAATCACAAGTGAATACAAAAAACTGTCCGAACCACAAAACATTCCAATTACTAAGTTCACAAATTATAATTGTCGCAATTTAACACAAGAAACTACCCAAAGAAGACATGTGTTTGCTAACAAAATAGACACGTTTCACGTAACAAAAAAGCTCTACCAAACCTTCAGGCGTTTCCTCGTCATACCAAAACCAAAACAACAGTAATTTTTTGCAAAAAATTCAGAACAAAAATATCCCTTCTCTTGACGCATCAGACACACAGCAGCAAGACGCAGACCATAAATTCCCAAAACGTCAACACACAGGAGTGACTCATCCCAGTGGATGAGAGGAGGCAAGCATGAAGGGAGCCACGTGGGTGAGGGGAGGTGAGCATGAAGGGAGCTAGGTGCGCGAGGGGAGGCAAGAAGCCGAAGTAAGGCATCGGCAGCCTCCAAGAAGAGAATACGAAGACAGGTATAAATCGAGTACTTTCTCTCCAATTGTTTGACAGTAGAGAGGCTACTGTGTGCTAAAGTCCTGTCTATTTGTACTCAACAAACTGCTAAGGAGCTACATGCAAAAGATGATGCCAAGAACACTGAGCAAACTCTCAGTCGAAGTACAACACTCATCAGAAAGAAGAAATGGAAATGCTAGGCAGCGACGCATTCTTCCTAGTTTGAGCTCAGAGGACCTTCGACACACGGGCCGCAAGGGGAAATCCACTGTGGTTGGAAGTAGCGAGACATCCTCAGGTAAGCCAAATTCTATCGGAGATATCTTGGAGGTGTATCCTGTTGAGGGCATCTCAACTCCTCTGAATGATCAAGTACCAAATATGCATGGCATTTCTTATGTTCGTAGTTCTAATGGGTCGCCTGCAACAAAGCACCTCTAAGGTCAATTGGTGATCCGCATTGCGTACTTCAAATAAGCTCTAGATGCAATAACTGGGGCATGACAACGGCAAACGGAGCATGTAAGCGCCTTACTAATGCTTGACATGGACAAATAGCTCGAAGAAACATCTACTCACAAAACCGTCTTCTCAAATGGACAAATAGCAACAAAAGAAAGAGAAACAAAATGAAATGAAACAGGGGGATGAAAATCAACCTCACGGGAGAGTATTCTCCCCAGTGTCCATAGATTGGGGTGAGTTGTGCTCTTCCTCCACTGCATGAGCACCAAGGCCGCTCTCTCTTGTAAATTCACACTCTGCCAAAAACACAATTCCAGAGCATAAGACAGAGTACGATTCTAGTGTGGCAAACCACTCCTTTGTACTGCACCGAGGGATCGAAAACCTCCATCAGGAAAAGCTTGCAGGCATGGCGGATCCGCCACTTCTCGTGCTCCAGATCATACCTGCAATGATGGCCGATATGTAGACCCTCCAAAATATACCTACAACCATGGGCAACCCCTGTAGCCTTCTCTCCAAGTATGGCGTGCCCTGCAGCCTTCTCTCCAAGTATGGAATACTCCATAAATCAGTCCACCTCGAATCGCACTGACTCCACGATGAATTGACAAAGTACAGCAAGCAGAATTTGGAATATGGAAGACGGTCACCACGCAACATAGAGGTCGACCAATGCATGCGAAGCAATCACCTGCACACTATGTATCATGCCATGTGCATCACCAACCAACCAATAGACATTTTACATGACTTTGCGCACAGAAAATTAAAAAATAAATGAATTTTACTTTAAAAAAGAGTCGAACCTTTACTAAGGCCTCCGACGGCAGGCCAAAAAAAATCTAGGTTAATCCATAGCATTGCTTATTGCATGTGTATGTATGGCATATATACTATATCAGTGTATATATCTTTACTTCTAAAAAAGCAAAATTTTAAACAAGCTTCATTTAGAAAAACAAAAAACATTTTAAAAAAACTTTTTATCTTTTTATCTAGGTGTCTGTGTGTTGTGTGTATGTATGTATGTATATAGACATATATAAATGAAAAAATAGTATACTAACACACAAAGGTTTAAAGAACTGTAATAAAAGGCCACATATATAGTTCTTGCAACTACATTATGTGTATCTTCCATTGTAATCATCTAAATCCTTTACTCTCGCTTGTCCAAATTGTCTTCCATTATAATCACCTAAATCCTTGATTCTCACTTGTCTAAATTGTCTCTTATCTTTCATAATCTAGTCAGAGCAACATGCAATATGGATATGTGGCTTGGTTTACCTAAGCAATCTTTGTACCTATTCACTCTCATTGTTATAAATACCTTCTCATCAATGTAGCTCGGAAGTAGATCTAAGCATTCATAGAAGTAAGATCGAAATACAAGAAAGTCACCTCTACAATAATTGATGTTAAGACATCGATGGCTTCTATGTCCAAGTTCTCTAGTTTGCACTATCGCTACTCACGAATCCACCTTCTTACCAATTTGTCACCTTTAGAGATGAGCACATGACTCCATACTATGAGACAAGGGTCTCTCTCTCTCTCTCTCTCTCTCTCTCTCTCTCTCTTACAAAACTAGGTAGAAATGGTAGCCCAAAAGTGCCACTACAAGACACGGCCTCTTTTCGACATTGTCTACCGATGCTTCATGGGCACGGGCATGAAGATCGTTGGTACGGTTTGTGGGCATGGAAGGTGTTGATATAGATGTCAAAATAGCAATCGGTATGGTAGTCGGTATATATGTAGGTATAGGGATCGATATATACCGACATACATACCGACTACTACCAACCCTTGCGTTGATGCTTTTATCGACACTTTCACTAACTTCTAGGTACAATTTTCCATACCATGTTTTTACAGAACGTCATTTCCAAGGGTCCCAAAATAAGTTTAGACCATAAGTTTCATCATTTTAAAGATAAAAAATATAAGAGAATGTACACAAAAAATGAGATCAAAACACTCATATATTGATAGTGAGCTTAACATACAAATTAATGTACAAAATGTCACTATAAAAATGTGAGGGCCAAATTTCACATAGGAAGTCTTGTCGATGTCAAAACTATGAATCAAGTCTTGCACACCAAATATGTCCCATCTCAAGGTTTACATACAATTAATCACCTACATCATCATTCCCTATTATATGTCTACCTAAGACTTAATCTTCTAGTTCACTGACCTCTAGTTCTCCCTTGTTAACCCTGTGGCAGCAAGGGCCAGAAGTGTAGTCTAGGACAACAACTATGAGAGCATTGTGTGTGCAGAGTAGCGGCAAAGCTCCGCTTGTAATATCTTGAGCTTGAAAGATGGTATGACAAATTTGAAAGGATGAAAATAGCCAAAATCCTCTCTAGAAAAGATCCAATCATACTTGCAAAATCAGGATCTAGAGAGAGAAAGACCAAATATAGAGAGAGAAAGACTAAAAACCTACACTTTCTGAGGTCCCTCCACTTTGTGTAGAGACCCAAAAGGTCCCCCCACTTTGTGTAGACACTGGACCCAAAAGGTCCCCCCCAAAAGTGAAGGCACTCCTATCCAAGAGGTCTCCTACAAAAGAGGTCCCACCACGGAGGTACCTACGGATTGTGTAGAGACCAACATGTATAAATATCTCTTAATAGAATGAAGCTCCTACTCTTTGGGGTTCAGTGTTTAAGCTCACTTTTGTGTTCATGCAATTGATCTCCATTGTGTCCATGCTCTCTTACACTATCGTGTTCCAGCATGCCCTTATCCTTGCACTCTCCCTCCTCCTCCTCCCTCCTCCTCCTCCCTCCTCCTTCCTCCCTCCTCCTCCTTCTCGCTCCTCCTTCTCCTCCATATCCTCTTCTTCCCTCCTCCTCCTCCCTCCTCTTCCTCCTCCCATCTCCTTTTCCTCCCTCTCCTCCTTCTCCTTTCTCCTCCTCCTTTCTCCTCCTTCCTCCCTCCTCCTCCTCCTCCTTCCTCCCTCCTCCTCCTTCCTCCCTCCTCCTTCTCCTCCCATCTCCTTCTCCTCCCTCCTCCTTACTCCCTCCTCCTCCTCCTCCTCCTCCCTCCCTCCTCCCTCCTCCTTCCTCCTCCCCCCTCCTCCTCCTCCTCCCTCCTCCTCCACCCTTCCCCTCAAATCCACGAAGGAGACTAGCTCTCCACTCCTCAACCTTTGACTCCTCCTAAACCCTGCAACCCCCTATGAAACTTGGAACTCCTAGTTGTCTCTCTCGAGTCTCAAACCTGTCTTCCTTCCGAACCTTGAAATCCCCTTCTAAATCCTTGAACCCCATGGAGGTGAAATCCTCCATCAATCGTTATGATCAAGCCCTCTTTCCCACCCACACGTGCACGAGATCTACTTTCCACGCTTTAGCCTACACCTCTCACTGGAACATGACCCGAGGACCTATGCTACACTTATGAACATATGCTACAATGAGCAATGACACGATTGTAGGTGACCGATACCCTCAAAACCTGCACTTGGGAAAAATAAAGACAACATTTGGCACCATTGTCGGGGAGGTTAGCGCTTGAAGCAAAAGCGGAGCATGTACTTGCATGTGTGAAAAAGAACCCCCTTCAAAAAACCATTCAAGATACATCCCTCAAGGCAAAGGAGTGAAAAAATGCTTCCAAAAAAATGAGGACCATATGAGGGGAAGCGATGATGGAAATAGACGATGGAGAAGGAGAAGAGGGCGGAAATTTTCAGACTAGATTCCCCTGCCCACCACTTGGAGCAAACAGTGGGCATGATCTGGGAATTGTCTATGGTGATGACATGGAAGTAACAGATAAAGTTGACGGCCTGACTTGACAGGATCATCGGTCCCATCCAAAGTGGTTTGCAGATGTGACCTTTGAAGATGCGTTCCCCGAACTGCCGAGAGAGAGCATTTGCTACTGAACGCCGCCAGTCCATGCTAAAAAGTGGCTTAGGGGCCCTCAAACAAGGCAGAGTATCTCCCAACTTGAGGGAAACTCTAGCATCATAGGAAAGAGATGGACATTCCCCATCAGCCTTCAGAGCTGGGAGAGGGGGGGCCACGGTATCTTGCGTGGTAGCAACGCATAAAGCTAGAGAAGGGTTCTTTTTTGTCCCAATGGGAAAGGAGATTACTTCTCACTTTGCTAGTCCAAGACAGATTGAAGATGAAGCCAAGGAAGTGTTGAGATATCGAGCTCCACTCGTGATATGCCAGGGTGACCATTGTGCATTTATGTCATCGACTTGTTAGCTACAGATGCGGTTGGTACATCGCCCACGAATAATAGCTGGATGACAGCTATCCTTATCTACTCTAGTTCGTGGCTCAGTTAGTATGCCACCTTAGTTAGTTGAGTTTGGTTTGAGACCCACATATAGGTTCTTCTATTTCTTTGTACTAGAGTTCTTTTTGGCTTTCACAACTAAGAAGAGAAAAACTATTTTCAGCCTCCACCTTTGTGTGTATTCAAATCCCCACTGCGTATGTGAGAAAGTCGTAAGTGAGACTCCTTCCCTCTCTCCCACTATCTTCACATGGTATCAGAGCCTTGTTCGTGGTAAGGAGCTCAAGAAAGCAAACCAAGTTCGTGGTGTCCTGGTAAGAGGACCAGTGTTGCTTTCCTATTTCGAGTTTGGGAGCAAATCTCTGCAGGTAGCACAGCCAAAAGTGCAAGAGTGCACTGTCTTAGATTGAGACACCCTTCGCGGTATGGCGAGAGGGCAGTATATGCTGCAGGTAAGGGCAAAGACCTTGGTGACTTTATTTTTCTAATTTGAGGCCATTTCAGGGCCCGTTTTGAAGGCGAAAGTTTTTCACAGGCACTCAGAAAAAGGCCCTGTTTTTGCTGTGCAACCACTGCTCGGCTGGTCGGTGAAAAGTTGCCATAGAAATTGCATCGTATGCCTATGTGCAAAGATATTGGGAGTTGCAAAATCATCCTTGTTGCCTGTTGATGCAAAATCATCACTAGGAAGTGACTGTGTGGTCAAATACCACTTTCGTCAGTTTTGCAGATCTACCCGTGTGAGGCAAAAGCTGTGTTTTTTGCAGTGACAGAATATTTTGCAGTGTTCTGTAATGGTGTCTGATTCTCTCTCACAGATTGTCATAGAAAAGTTTGACAAGAACAACTTCTAGGCATGGAAGTTTAGAATGATGAATTTCCTTATGGAAAAAGGCTATTGGGAGTTCATTACAGGAAATGAAGAAGAACCAGTTCTTCCTAATGTTCCCAATCAATAGGAAATGCAGGCATTTAAAGGATGGCATGAGAGAGCCAGAAAAGTTATGTACTGCTGTCTATCAGTATTTCGGATTCTATGATTGTGCATATTTAAGATGCAAGTATGCCAAAGGAGGCATGGGATACTTTGGCAAAAATGTACAGCACAAATATGCAAGCCAGGAAAATGCAACTCAAACAGGAGTTGCACAATGTGCAGAGAGAAAATTTGAGCATAAATGACTACCACATGAAGGTGAAGAAAATTGCAGATGCACTTGCTTCCATTGGGTCGCTAGTGGAAGATGATGATCTAGTTTCTGTGACCTTGAATGGTCTAGAAAAGGATTATGCACAGTTCCGGACATCCATTGCAGTCCGTGAAAAATTTCCTGATTTTGAGGAGTTGTTTGCTCTTCTAATTTCTAAAGAGCAGAGAAATGGGGGTGCATCTTCTTCAGGCGGAACTTCAAAAGAAACTGTCTTCTACTCAAATGCTGGAAGAGGTAGAGGCAGAGGCAGAGGTAGAGGAGGCCGACCTGGAGGCCGTGGTAGAAATCAATATATGCAGCAAACTCAAGAAAACCAGTTTATGGAGGACGTGGTAACTCTAGAGGCAAGGGGAGCCAAAGAGGCTGTGGTGGATGGCAGAGAGGCCAAAATGCAAACAGCAATGTTGAATGCTACTACTATGGAAAAATGGGACATATGGCTAAAGACTGCTACAAAAAGCAAAATGACATTATGAATGGAAAATTGCAGCAAGGCAATTATGCAAACAGGGTGATGACAGAAATGAGCATCTGTTTATGGTGTAGCACATGACCAATTCTGTGACAAGTGCAGAAGAACGAAAGGATGTGTGGTATGTTGACTCAGGTGCGTCAAACCACATGACAGGTCATGCAAAGTGGATGCAGGATGCAAGGAAAATGGAAAAACTAGGATTTGTGGAGACTGGTGATGATACTGCACATCCTATTGTGCAGATTGGTAAAATTCCTTTGTCTATGTAGCATGGGAAAAAGAAATACGTGTCTGATGTATTTCATGTCCCAAACATCACCAAGAACCTGGTTTCTATTGGTCAAATGGTTGAGCAGGGCTTGCAGGTCAGATTTAATCCCCATGGATGCTTTGTTGAGGATATAAAAAATAACGGTCGCTTGATAGCAAAAGGAAAGAAAAAGGGCAGGATGTTTACGTTGGATGCTGACATGCCTGAATTGAGTGCAGCAATGTTTGCACATGGGACTGGTGTAGTTGCAGATATTGATATCTGGCATAAACACATTGGTCATGTTAATATACATCGACTTAAATCAATGCAAGCCCAAAATATTGTTGCAGGATTGCCTAAATTCAAGGTTGCAGAAATGCATAAGGTTTGTGAAGCCTATCAATTTGGAAAACAGGCAAGGAAACCATTTCCTAGGCATGATCAAGAGAGTAAAAAGCCATTGGAATTAATCCACTCTGATGTGTGGACTACTAAAGCTGCATCTATTGGAGGCTGCCACTATTTTGTCACTTTTATTGATGACTTCAGCAGAAAAGTTTGAGTGTATTTTATGAAAAAGAAAAGTGAAGTGTTTGGGCACTTCAAAGCTTTTAAAGCTATGGTTGAAAAAGAAACACGCCAACAAATAAAATGCCTAAGGTCAGATGGAGGGGGAGAGTACCTCTCAAATGAGTTTGCAAGGTTCCTACAGGAGCATGGCATAAAGCAACAATATTCATGCAGTCATACCCCACAGCAAAATGGAATTGCAGAAAGGAAAAACAGGCATATTGGAGAGGTATCTCGGGCCATGCTAAATGGAAAAGATCTACCATATTATTATTGGGCTGAAGCAGTTGCTACAGCAGTTTATATAATGAACAGGACTCCCACTGCAGCAATACATGGCATGACGCCAGAGGAGATGTATACTGGTAGGAAACTAGACATTTCTCATTTGAAAATTTTTGGTTGCATTGCCTATGTTCATGTGCCAGATGAGTTGAGGTCCAAGTTGGATCCAAAAGCTGAGAAGTGCGTCTTTATTGGTTATTCTCTGCAACAGAAAGGGTATAGATGCTATAACCCTTCTACACGTAAGTTCACAGCGAGCAGAGATGTTGTTTTTGATGAGATGAGCACCTGGTATAAACCAGTAAATGTGATGATTGATGTAAATGCACAAAATGGTAATGCTGCACAAAATTCACAGTAGCAATCACAAAATATCAGTGGACCTACAGTGTCCTCTAGCAGTGGTTCACATACTTCGCCATGGACAGGCAGATTGAGATCAGGAGAATCTCCTCAAAGCAATGTAGATAGTGGTACCCAGGTATCACGAAAAGGAAAAGAGAAGGTAGATCAGCCCATGTTTGATGTGAATGCAGGTCACTCTTATGTGGATGGTGAATCCAGTGGCTCAAAACAGAGCATTAATGATGAGTTGGGTATTCCTTCTATTGGAGTAAGGAAGACCAGGGATGTTTTGAGAGCACTTGGAAGTGAGCCTATTTTGCGCAGGTCTACCAGAGCTAGGTATCCTGTGGATAGGCTGAAATATGATGGATTTACGGCCATTCACTATGCCTATATGGTCAACGTGATACAGGAACCAGAACCCACTTCTTTTGAACAAGCCATGGGAAATGAAAAATGGGAGAAAGCCATGGATGAAGAAATGGATGCCTTGGAAGAAAATGCTACATGGGAATTGGTGCCTTTGCCTAAAGACAAGAATGCAATTGGCTGTAAGTGGGTTTATAAGATCAAGCACAATGCAGATGGTTCTGTGAATAGATACAAGGCAAGATTAGTTGTCAAGGTGTATGCACAGACATATGGCATTGATTATGAAGAAACATACAATCCGGTTGCAAGGATGGCAACTGTAAGAGCAGTCATTGCTATGGCTGCATTAAAGGGATGGTCTTTCTTTACATCATATGGATGTAAAGAATGCCTTCTTGCATGGTGATTTGCAAGAAGAGGTCTTTATGGAGCAGCCATCAGGTTATGTTCATGCGTTATGTTCATGCTATTCATCCTGAGTTTGTTTGCAGATTGAAGAAAGCCTTCTATGGCTTGAAGCAAGCACCTAGAGCATGGTCTGACAAGATAGGACAGTATCTTGTCACTATTGGCTTTCAGATTTCCAAGGCAGATTTCTCACTCTATGTGAGAAAAACAGAGAAAGGGATTATGCTGCTTGTCATTTATGTTGATGATTTGATCATCACAGGTGATAGTGATGAAGATATCCTTCATGTGAAAATGCTATCGAAGCAGAAGTTTGAGATGAAGGATTTGGGAGAGCTGCGTTATTTCTTGGGCATTGAGGTGATTAGATCACCAAGTGGGATAGAGCTCTTGTAGAGGCAGTATGGATTGGACATGCTGTCCAAATATGGGATGACAGGCTATAAGCCTATTTCAGTTCCTTTGGAGCAGAATGTGAAGTTGAGCACAGATGCAGGTGAGCTTCTAGACGACCCTACTATGTACAGACGCATAGTAGGAAGTTTGATTTATATGACTATTACCAGGCCAGATTTAAGCTATGTTGTTGGATTGGTAAGTCAGTTTATGCAGGCTCCAAGGAAACTGCATTTGGATGCGGCTAGACGCATACTCAGGTATGTGAAGTCCACGTTGCAGTATGGACTATTTTATGAGGCTGGGGTTCAAATACAATTGCATGGATACACTGATGCTGATTGGGCTAGTAGTATTTCTGATAGACGATCTACCAGTGGATATGTGTTCTCTTTTGGGAGTGCTGCAGTCACCTGGAGCAGCAAGAAACAGCCTACAGTTGCTTGTCGAGCACAAAGGATGAGTACAGGGATGCAGCAATGGCTGCATGTGAGGTAGCTTGGTTGCATAAGCTACTTTATGATATGCATAAGTCTACAGATGGGCCAGTTGTCATTTATTGTGACAACATGAGCAGTATACACTTGGCAAATGACCCAGTCTATCATGCTAGAACAAAGCACATTGAGGTGCATTATCACTATGTGCGGGAGAAGATTTTACTAGGTCTTATCGATCTAGTTTATGTCAGCACAGAGGATCAGGTAGCTGACATATTCACGAAAGCATTGGGCGTAAAGAAGCTGTGCAAGTTCAGAGACCTGCTTGGTGTGCAAGGACTGGGATTGAGCTCGAGGGGGAGTGTTGAGATATCGAGCTCCACTCGCGATATGCCAGGGTGACCGTTGTGCATTTATGTCACCAACTTGTTAGCTACAGATGCAGTTGGTACACTGCCCACGAATAATAGCTGGATGACAGCTATCCTTATCTACTCTAGTTCGTGGCTCAGTTAGTATGCCACCTTAGTTAGTTGAGTTTGGTTTGAGATCCACATATAGGGTTCTTCTATTTCTTTGTACTAGAGTTCTTTTTGGCTTTCACAACTAAGAAGAGAAAAACTATTTTCAACCTCCACCTTTGTGTGTATTCCCCCACTGTGTATGTGAGAAAGCCGTAAGTGACACTCCTTCCCTCTCTCCCACTATCTTCACAGGAAGGACACGATACTCCCGCCCCCAAGCTATAAGAATTTAGAGACCCCAGTGTAGAACGAAGGAACCCGAGGGAGGTGAAGGAGGTGAAAGAGGAAAGGGATGTGCTAGAAGCAATCAATGAAGTAAAGAAGGAGATAGAGGATCCCCAAGTGCAAGTGTAGATTGAAAAGCCCCCCGAAGCAGGAATGATAGGCTCTAAGGGAGAGAAGAAGAAGAAACCAAAAATCCCCTTCACCCACCAGAAGGAAAATGATGACCCACAGGCCCCAAAGAACAGCTCCAAACTTGCTAAAGAGTAAGCGACTACTGGTGGTGAGAGCAAAAAATCTTCAGGAGGTAAGTAGATCACCGCCTTCATGAATGAAGACCTGCTTTCTAACTCTATTGAATGGTTTAGCACTCATTCCTTCCAAGTCCTATACCTTCTCTAGCTTTTATTGAGAATTGGGTGAGATCAAATTGGGTTAGACAAGGTATTAGTGTTACCAATGTTAGATTTTTGAGGAAAGGTTTCGTTATCTTCCTCTTTGAGTCTCCTAGCATGGCCTCCCAGGCTCTCAACTATACTCTATAGACTATCAGACACCAACCTCTCTACTTAGAGAAGTGGAAGCAGAACTTCAATCCTAATCTGCCTAGATCCACCATTACCCTTGTATGGGTTGAGCTCGCAGACCTGTCCCTCTCCCTATACAACCAATTAGCCTCTCTATGTAGTGGGTTGGGAGAGAGAGTTGGAGTTGAGAAGAAAAATTTCATTAATCCTAGAGCTAACCCTCAGGTTTGTATCAAAATGGACATTGCTGAGGACCTTCCTAGCACTTTGGTAATAGTGAACATGAATGGTAGTGTGTACAGGGAGTAGCCCCTTCTTTATAAAAATCTCCCAAACTCTTGCTTCCACTGTGGACTCTCAAGCCATGCAGTTAAAAACTGCCTATAGAGGAGAGCCAAAGCTAAAGCCCAAGGATCCCGCACCTACCAATAGTAAACAAACTGAAAAATGGATCCCCAAGGTTCCAGTTTCTTCTGAAAAAATCTTATTCAGAAGGAATACCCTGCTAAACCCTTGCTCTCTCTTGACAAAGGCAAAGGGAAGCTTGATGACACTATATAACTCAACAATGCTTTTGATACCTTGGTAGAGAGTGAAACTGAAGAGTGGATAAAGAAAAATTAGAATTTGGATTTTGACTCTCAAATAGAGCTAGGCTAGTCAAAGGACTTTGAAGAGGACATAAACAGAGAGGATGAGATGACCTCTTCTAAGTTCATTGAGGAAGACCAGAAGTGGAACAAGATATGGTTGTTGAAAAGGATACTATTGACCAAGGTAAGGCTTTACTCAGGTGCAAAGCAAAAGAAAGCTCTCTCAAGGTAAAAATGCTTCCCTCCAGATCAATAGCCCCAAGCTCAAGGCCAAAAAGGGAACCAAGAAGAATGTCAAGTAAACTAATAGCCATCCTCTCCATCAATGTCAGAGGAAATACTGACCCTAGTGCACTTAAGACTTTTTATTAATCTTTCACACTTAGACAATACAAAAATAGTGATAGTAATATCAATGTTGTGAATGGTAGTATTGAATCTTTAGCAACAATAAGATACTTTGCAGCAACTAAATGGTCAACCATTGTATAATTTTACTCCACATATGCATTTTGTGCTACGATTTCTTGGTAAGAATGGCAGTTAAAAAATGGTTGCCATTTTTCCGTAAGAAATGGCAGTCAAGAGATAGTTGCCATTTTGTGTTGCCATTTCTTCTAAGAAAATGGCAGCACAGTCAAGAAGTGCTTGCCATTTCTTTGAAAGAAGTGGCAGTCAAGAAATGGCTGCCATTTCTTTCCAAGAAATGGTAATTAAGAATTTGCTGCCATTTCTTCATAAGAAATGACAGTCAAGAATTTGTTGTCATTTCCTTATAAGAAATGGCAATCAAGAATTTGCTGCCATTTCTTTGTAAGAAAGGGCAGTCAAGAATTGGTTGCCATTTGGTATTGCTAATTATTGCTAAGAAATGGCAGACAATAAAAAATTGCCATTTTTTGTTGCCATTTCTTCCAAAGAAATGGCAGTTCATGAACTAGTTGCCATTTCTAGCTGTCATTTTTGCAAAAAATATGGCAATTTGAGAAGCTTTTGCCATTTCATACATAAGAAATGGCAAAATTAAAAATTGTGTGCCATTCGCTATTGCCATTTCTACCTAGTTTTGTAGTAGTGAGCTAGGGTCACAAATAGGATAAGCATGGTACCCTTGTGTTTTAAGTCCTACATATATGCATGCACAAATAGGTTATGAGACATGCATAGATCACACCACAATAAAGCATAAAGGTATCAATAGGCATGCAAAAGCATGTACCTATGCACTCCCCATATCTTGGATAGTCATGCATGGTCCACATCAAAATTCCCTTGATGCAGATGTTTACGGCCTGCCTCGAGGCTCTAGAAATATCAAAGACATGTATGCCCCTCCATAGGGTCTACAACTCCTCGATCAAGGGTGCCACACACATGTCCATATTTTTTACCTTGTACTTCCCGGCACAAGTAGGGCAAGCACCAGGTGTCCCTTCTTTATTGTTAGCCATGGCGGGATATTGGGGTCATTGTTTGCTTAGGTGTAGCCATTGTTGGTGAGGTTCAGGGACTTTTTGTGTATATAGCTACCTTGCATGACCCATAACTTCTGCATTTCTCAATGATATTTTGCAAACTTTGTCTTCAAGTTGCAATACACATTCGAAACTTGAACATGAGACCAAAAAAGTATGGAATAAGGATATGGAATGAGATTGTTAAAGCATTACAAGTGCTATGTTGCATGTGAAGCATGCATCCTAAAGATTATAGGATATAGCAATTTATTCAAAATCGTCAAAATTTTGTTCTATACATACATGCAGCCAAGTAATTATTCAAAAGTACATTACGTGAGCTTCTCCTCAACCCAAGGACACACCTAAATGAGAACATTAGTCATGGGTTAATGGCCCTCCAATATTGTGTTAAAGTGATGCATATCGATTTGGGGCACGCTCCATAACTTTTTTTTGATTTATTGAAAACCAAAACGGATTGAAAATTTGGAATCCAAATTAGTGGGACTAGTACATGGTGGTCTTAAAACATTGATATTTGTTGGTATTGGTATCTAGCTTCACCCTAAAATGGAAGAAGTTGGAAAAGTGCAATTTGTGCATGTGAAAAGATATTTTAATAAATCTAACACTATTTACAATTTTGAATTGTTTCTTTTTCCACGCACTTTCTTGCTATATGGCTCATAAGCATGTCAAAGGTCATTGCATTTAATAATACATAGCTCAAACCCATAGTGTGCCCTTTGGCCTATTTGTTTTGAAGCATTTTAGGCCACATTGCACTTGTTTGGGATATCCAATTCTGCTGACGTGTATTGCTGGAGGGGGGAAAATCGGTAGCTGAAATTTTGCTACTCCTGCAAATTTTAAATTTTCACACCTCCCGCCCATCAAATCTTAGAAGAGTAAGCACCTACAATCTGCCCCGCCCTACAAACACCCTGCAACAACCCACATGCACCTCGACGTGACCTTGCGCAGACTTTGGTTTGCCATTGTCTTCTTTCGAGTAAGTTGTGTTCTATTCTTTGCTTGCCTCACCAGCTAGGTTCTCTGGGTCTATTCTGGACTGATCATGGCCATGGCATCGATGGCAACATGCAACTCACCATGGCTTGCAAGAGAAGCATACAGAGGTTACAAGATGGGAAAGCTGAAAAGCCAGATCAAGGCACAAGGAACGAAGTGCGAGTCAAGGAAAGCACTGGCATGGTATTGAATCGGCAATGGAAGACTTTGCAACCTCTACGAAGGGAGAAATAACAAAAAGAAAGAAGACTCCTTGCAAATTTTGATAGGTTTTCTTACTAAAGGGAGTTGGTGCCCCAGGAGTTTGTGTAGATGTAGACTCCATGGAAAAGAAAATAGCAGAGACATCACTTGTAGTAACCAAGAGTAGGGTGACCATCAATTTCCATGACGATGACTGAGCATGTGTCATGCCCATACTTGGACCATGAAAAGGAATTACCTAGGAAGCCAATAAGTTGTATTGGTTGCTTTGAAGCATCTTCAAAACACACCTGCTAGAAGGCACACCAAATCTACAACCGACCTATATTGCCAAAACATGAAGCAACAATACAAAATGTTTTGATGTTCAAGTAGACTTTGTTCTTGACCTTTTCCACACCATACCTCACATAAAGGTCCATGCCCGTTTGCAAATCTTGAGCACTCTCATTCTTCGACATAGTCTTGAAGTGTGGGAGTCCTATATCCTTCATGCAATATCCAAGCATACCATGAAAAGTATGCATGTTCTTCTGCTTGAGCGCTTTGCACAATAGAACCCCCCAATCGGCCTCTACTTGTCCCATCCAATATGCATTTGGATTAACTTATTCATGGATTGCACGCTATTCGTCATCACATGACAAACCATCTGCAAGTGCAAATGGTACAGAGCCCCACAGTCTTTCCACACAACACCTTTGGAGAAATTCATCAACATGCGATAAGACCTTCATCTACATTGCCTCCACCCACTCCTATCATCATGCTCAGTTCCATTATTTTGGGTGCTATTGCCTGCTTTGTAGTGGAGCTTGGTAGTCTACCCCTACCTCTCTTACACTCCTCCACCCTGCAACATGAAGGGCGTGAGTTAGATCACACAAACACAACCACTATGCGCACACTCACACACTACATCACTTACTTTGAATCCTAGATCCCTCATGCATCATCCTTGCCTTGCTTCTTGCACACCTCCATTCACAAGGCGCCTTCACCGCATCCATCATCATCGCTATCTGTAGGCCTAGCGCATTGTTGTGCCATCCGTTTTGCCTTCATCTTCCTCTCCACTACTCGCCATCTTGCAACGTCCAACATATAGCTCATCCCTCCCCACCAAAGCCTGCACCAGAACTACATCATGACATGGGGGTGATTATTCATCATCACCACCCCCTTTAATTCCAAGGTTAGCCTCCTCCCACCCTAGACATGTCATGCATGGCACTATTGTCCCCACCACCTCGTGTCCGCCTCTAGAGTTGTCTGGACTTCTCCATGTGAACACCCATACTTCACCACTCACCCCGCTAACATTCCCATCTCCACAACTAATTCAATTCTCAATTATTGGAACATTGTGGGGACCTATAGAGGTTATGGATGAAAAAGCTTCCAACAACATCATTAAGGTTGGGAATAGCCAAAATTGAAGTTCTCACATAAATAATTCTATCCTTTTGCATTTATTAGTTGTATAATGTATTAGGAATGCTCTCGAAAGTTTGAGTGAAAAAACTTTTACAAGCATTGAGGTTGAAAACTTCACCTCTTATGAATCATTAGGATAATTGGCTTGTCACTTTTCTGAGTTGTACTAAGTATGCAATAGAAAATGAATAAGGCTGATATCATACGTTCTCCATTTATTAGCTACACGTGAGTTTGGTATGGGGATTGCACTTGTGAGAAACCTTTTCATGACTTAGTTAATTGGATGATGTGAGATGTGGAATATGAAAGGTAATACATAAATGGAGTGATATGTAGCAAGGGCTGATTTTCATGGAGATTTAAAATAGTTAATACGAAAAGGAAAAAGTCTAAACACATGAGCATGTGCTTGAAGAGGTGGATGTTGAAAGCAATTATTATACAACCTTCAAAAAGTTCATTCCTAAATGTCCAATTCCGCCTTTGCCTTGAATCCCATGCATCCCTTGACTAGACAATAGATGTTGGACTTATTCCCTACACAAGGAGTTGCCATTAAAATCGGCCCATCGTGGTTGTGAAATTTGAGCTAGGGAGTGACTGACTCGTATGCATGAGCACATCTGTGTGCATGTGTGTGGGTATGCTTTGCTATGAGTGCATTTATATATACATCTACATGTGTGTTTGCATGTATCTACATGCTGTGAGTAAGTACACAAGTAAGTACTTATATATGTATGCATATTTCTATTTGTACTTGCAACTTCTATTCACTTTTAATAGCTAAAAAGCTTTTATAAAGGACTACACTATGCTTTGTCATATTTGCATGTGTATGCAATATGATTTGTAGTATGTTTGATACAATTTAGTCTTTCAAAAGTTATGTTGAGCTTTCCTAAAGATTAAAGGGGATCCTTTGCCATGACGTCAACTAGATCAAACGTTAAGATCCCTTGTGTCTGCTATTGGTAAGGTGTGATGGGATTTAGTCTTTCAAAAGGTTAAAGTTAGAAGGCTGAGCTATCCTAAAGGTTAAAGGGGATCCTTTGCCATGAGGTCAACTAGTGCAACGTAATGACGCATGGGATCCGTTCTGAATGTTTTTCCTCTTTTTGTAGAAAAAGGTAATATTTATTAAGCAAATTTGAGAAGATGAGCAACATCCTTGGTTAGGCAGGCTTTAACAAAACTAGTGAATAATAGCCGAGAATTGGTGTATAGCCAAAATTGTCTCGACAAAAAACTTCAAAATTCTGATGAACTCTAAAGTCTCCTCACGTGAATGGAAACTTCTGAATGTTATTGGGGGGGTGGGGAGGGGGAGATGGATGAGGTTCCTCCACCAGAAGAAAGGGGGGGAGAAGGGGCCCACTCACATGGGATTTGAATGTACAAAGGTGACCCCACGCAAAGGGGTTGACCAACGAGACCAAATCCCAAAAGTCCACACCCAATTAAGGAACCAAACAAGGGGGTAATAAAGTTAATACAAATGCCAGGTGGCATGGTGGGGAAGACGTGGCGAGGTGTGGTTGGGACAACGCGTGGAATTTGAAAGTGAGAAGGGGAAAAAGTTTTTTAAATTTAAAACTTTGGCTAATTGTTTGTTTTTTTTAATTTTTGAGGGAGGGGACAAAATTTTGCCTACGGGTACTTCGAAGCTTTTGAAGCTTTGAAGCTCTGGCTATGGCGGCCTCATGATCGCACAGAGAGCTCGTCAATCTTCGCTCATGCTCTCGCATCATCTTGCCTTCTCCCCGCCCCCCCCCCCCTCTCCATCCTCCGTAGCCTTCCTCCCTTCTTCCCTTCCTCTCTTCTTGCCCCTCCCCTCCTCCTCCCCCCTCGCCGCTCCTCTTTTGTAGCTCAAATTTCGCCTTTTCCAACGCTCCCCTAGTCGGTCTCAGTCCCCCATCCAGCGCCCCAGCCGTTTCGGATCCGACCGCCGCGGAGCAGTCTCCTCGCAGCCCAAATTGATTGCTTGCTTTTGTGGGTCGTGTAATTCGAAGGAAGGACAGTCCCCGCACGTGCAGGCAAATTCTTGTCAGCCCACAGGGTAGGAGGCAAGGGGATAAAGACGTCCTGGGAGCAGCCCGCAACGCAGGGGACGAACTGCGAGAAACGCGTTTCTCTTGCAAGTAAGGCGACCGGAGCAGAAAGAACAGGGTGAAAGATAGTATGGCTGCTTTCGCAGGTGTGGTTGTGACTGACCCCCTTCTTGCCAGTAATTTCACTCAGGGGGAGCTTCGTGCGCTCAAATCGCAGGTAAGTTCTAGACGCCACGACGCCATTTGTCAGTGTGCGCCAGGGGCCTGGGTAGTATTTGCATGAGTGATTTTCCAATTCTGTTTGATTCAAAGCCTTGTTTCCAACGCAAGGAGACCGCTTGCCAATTCTACTTTGTGATGGGCTCCTGCAAAACAAAAGATTTACCTGAAAGTTTGATGGCTGGTTGCAGTTTGACTTACTCAAGGGCAAGGAGGGACTTGTCACTGCACAGGAACTAGAGTTTGGTATCAACAAGATAAATTTGTTTCAGCAGCCGCTGACAAAAGATGAGATTGCGGCGATCATGAAACAACAAAATGCTCGTCTTCAGGGTGGACTTGATTTCGAGTTATTCTTGCAGGTAACTGCAGGCCTTAATATGTTGTCAGCATATTAGTAATCGGGTTTACATCTTCTCCACCGTGAGACCAAGCTTAACTGGGAATTCGATGCAGATGTATCTAGATTTGCAACGGTGCGGAAACCCAAAAATAAGTCCCGAGAAGAAGTCGTCAGCCTTCTTGAAAATGGCGACTACCACCTTGCTTCACCATATCAGTGAGTCCGAGAAGAAGGCCTATGTCGATCACATTAATACATACCTCGAAGATGACGAAGCCTCAAGCAAAATTTTGCCAATCGATTCTTCATCAGACGCTCTTTTCGATATTGTCAAGGACGGAGTGCTTCTCTGGTACGTGCTCTCAACCTGCTAGGTTTGTTAGGCGAAGATAACAGCTGAGGCTCTAGATGAGAAACCAGGTTTTATTTCACAAAAACTCCTGAT
Source organism: Dipteris shenzhenensis (assembly GCF_047967505.1). Classification (NCBI taxonomy): domain Eukaryota; kingdom Viridiplantae; phylum Streptophyta; class Polypodiopsida; order Gleicheniales; family Dipteridaceae; genus Dipteris; species Dipteris shenzhenensis. Next base: position 24,804,365 of record NC_141597.1, on the reverse strand, counting down.
AGTTATGCATACCAATATCTGCAACCAATGTCAGACAACACATCAAAGCTATTTGCAGACGCCTTTGGAGTTGGTTCTAGGAATGGGAATGTTAAGAAATCATGTGGGAGTCTCTGACTGAAAGATCATTATTGTTGCACATCTTCACGTTAGTTGCAGGACACCCATTGCAGGAATGATAAATTCGTTGCTTTTATCCCTGTTGCAACTTGCATACATGTTGTATCTATGTATGTGATTCTTCAGCTCCCAAAGTTATCTGGTATAGCGATACAGACGTTTCTGTTGTTTGCCACTCTAATCTTTTTCACGTGGATACAATAGTTCTTTCAAGCATTGGTGGATTCAGTGTTCAATCTATCAGGATAAAACAATTCTTTCAAAAATTGGTGGCTTCAGCGTTGAAATATTACAAAAACTGTTGCTTGGCAAATGTGAAGGGTATCAACGCCTGCTACTTCAAGTTTGAAGTGCGAGCGATGTGACTTTCTACATGAATTTTGATCCAAAATGAAGCAGCAGGGAAATGCAGGCAAGATATTAAAAATTAGGAATCACAAGTGATGTGATTATGTCTACATTATTTGCACATGAATTCGAATATGGTGCTGAGCTAGCAGGATGAAGGTTCCTTGTGGGTGGTGCCATACACTGCTTAATACCAGACAAACTCAATGCTTAATATAGCTATTCATTTGGGCATGGCATGCTTAGGCATTTCATTTTGAAGGCTATGTTTACGGTGACTATCCGTCATGTTGCAATATGAAGATGCTCACTATCCACAGAGATGACAACTGCTCTTTGTAGAAATATCTTGCTTAGGAATGCTGGGAGACTTATTATTGATAGTTTACCACAGATAGTGGTACTTGAAAGCAACGTCTGCAACTTAACATTTGATGAGTAGCCCATCAACGGAAAATCCTGGCTGTTGAAAACAAAAATGGATTTTCCCATAGGATTGCTGCAATCAGACATCAGAAATGAGACATCAGAGGTTTTCCTGTGTGCCAAAAACTAAAAGCAATATGTTCTCTCAAGGGAATACTGGAGCACCAATGACAGATGTCAGAACCCTTTTAAGTCTTATTTCATTGAGTTCACTACTTTTCACAAAAAAAAGGTTTTCCCCTTTGGAGCCCATAGGAGATTTGCTGTGCAATCTGACATCAGAAATGAGCCATCAGAGGTTTTCTTTGTGTGCAGAAAACTAGAAGCAATATCCTCTCAAGGGAATACTGGAGCAACAGTGACAGATGCCAGAACCCTTTTAAGCCTTATTTCATCGAGTTCACAGGTGTGACTAAAAAATTGACATTATTTATTGACCTTCATCGCAACATCTTTTTGCCTATGAAGGAACGTGTTGGAGTTATGACTAAATCTGTGAAACAATCAGCTCAAAATGGATTAGCAATTCGATTCTTAATAGTCAGAAGATACTCCAAAGATGAAAAGATCTCAGAAGTCTCTTCGAATAAGGAATGAGCTGCCCAATAATTGACACGTTTTAGATTGATGGACTCAACCATCAGCCAGCTGGCCACCCATGCTGATTTGGCTCCTCTTGGAAAGACCTACATCCCTAAGGGGAGGCACCCCACGCTTGTAACGTGTGTTGCCTACAAAGATTGTGAGAACAAATGCAGTGTGGGTTATTCATGTAAAGCGAATGCAACCCTGCCATCAAGTTTTGCCCAAGCATGGGACATGCCATCAAATTCGGGCCAAGCATGGTATCTAGTAGGAAATGGAAGACCTGTTTAGCTCAAATCTCTGTGTAAGTTCAAGAATAAGCTTAGGCATTATGACGACTGAATTCAAGTACCCGCATGCTGGCTAGAATGTCTGGATAGGCCATGGCCTGACACACCTCCGTTGATATAGATAGATAGATAGATAGATGGATGGATGGATGGATGGAGAGAGAGAGAGAGAGAGAGAGAGAGAGAGAGAGAGGACCACGATGATGATGATGACAATTGATAATGTTGATGATGATTCAAAACATTCAAGATTATCATTTGGAAAATTTGAAAGAAAGGTAAAATTTAAGCTAGACGAGCTTGAAACTAGAATAAAGGTCTGTGTGTGAATGATTATGAAGACGAAGACGAAAACGATCAAAATTCAAGCTAGACAAGCTTGAAAATAGTAGGGACAATATTTGTGGGGTTGGCTGGCAGTCATGTGTGTGATACTCTCTCTCTCTCTCTCTCTGTGATACACAGACACGTCACACAACACATGCACACACATTTTTGCTGATTTAGCCTCTTAAATATATATCTCTTTCTTGGTGTTTGCGAGTGACGAAGACGAAGACGAACACGATCACAATAATTGAAAAGATTTAGTGTTTCATTTTTTCAAAATTTGAAAGAACGATAAAATTCAAGCTAGACAAGCTTGAAAGTTGAAACTAGGAGTAGGGACAATATTTGTGGGGTTGGCTGGCAGTAATGTGTGTGATACTGTCTCTCTCTCTCTCTCTCATATATACAGACACGTCACACAACACATGCACACACATTTTTGCTGATCTAGCCTCTTAAATATCTCTCTTTCTTTGTGTTTGTGAGTGGGTAATGCTGTGTCAGTAATTTTGTGTGGTGGTAGTCTCCCATGAACTTGAGGAAATTTACCTTAGAATGGTAATGCAGCTTAGTCATGATTTTAACCTTGGCCATGACTGGTAAAACTGTAAATTTTGCGCTATACAAAGAGGATACTGGAAAAGAATATTGACGTCGAGGGTGAGAGGGGGCTGAGAGAGGGATGTAGGAGGGATGAGAATGAAGAGAGAGCTGAGAGAGGGGAAAAGGGGATGAGAGAGGGCTGAGAAGGTTCAGGGATGAGAAGACTGAGAAGACAGAGAGGGTTGAGTGAGAGTTGAGAGAGGGCAAGGGGTTTAGAGAGGGCTGAAGGGCTCAGAGAGGCAAGGGTTTGGTAGAGTTGTGAGAGAGGCAAGACTCGAGAGCTCTAGCAGACCTGAGAGCAGAATGAATGCCAAGGCCTACGTAAAGGAGTTGCATGTAACAATGGTGTCATCTGGGTGAGTTGCAGGGAAAAATCCCCCTCCCCCCCAAAAAAAAGAAAAAGGAACGCACCTAACAATCTGAAGTGTTCCAGAACGCTTTGAACGGTACCTCACCATAAGGTTGCGCGCACTGAACCAACCATGATCATCATGTTCAATCAAGGACCTAGTCTTGAAATTGTACGTGGAACTGAAGACGTGGAGGGGGGGCTGAAGAATCTAGCCAACAGGAAGTCAATGGACCCACACGGCTTAGTTACGGAGATGCTGACATGGGGAGGGAACAAAACAAAACAAAACAAGCGCTCACCAGTCTAATAGAACAAAGCACTGGAAGAAGGGTTCCCCAAAGGGTTGCAAGTCAACAGGATAGTGTCGATCCAGAAAGGAGGGAACATCAAGATAGCAACAAACTACAGAACCTTCATGGTGGGTAATTTGCTAGCTAAACTCATCCTCCGGCAGAAAATCAGCAAGTGGGCAAAGGAACAAGGAGTAAGGGCACCATCCTAGGCAGGATTTTGGCCCAAACATCCAACCGTAGACCATTTGGTCAATATAAGGACTGCAACAGAGGGGGTGAAAAATAAGAACGATGCGTACTGCTGTTTTGTGGACTTCATGACACGAATTTAAAGCTTTTGAAAACACGGACATGCAAACATGCACAAAGAAACAATTATGGAAACAACTATATCAGGGCAGGATAGCTCACCACCCAACCATGACATCCGTGAGTGGAGGACTTGGGATGTCGTCATGAGCTGAGCTGCTGGCACAACATCCAACCAGTTCCCAACCAGCTTGGCATCCCATACCACAAGGTGGTGCCCAAGGGCCTTGGAACTACTGCTGGGTCTTGGGCTATGCTAGGTAGCAGACCCTCGTCCGTGCATGATCTAGGATCAGACTGGCAAGGAGGAACATGACTTCGCTCCCACTTGTGCCACGGACAACTGAACCCCTTGGCTCCTCATATAGGCTCGAGCCTATTACGCTTGAAATAGCGGGAATCCTAATCAATCGCGCCCTTGCAACTCAACCCTGTGCCTAGCCGCAAGCCTCCCCAGGCTTCCTGAGCTAGTCTTGTATGACAAGAGCACATGTTAGATACGATCCATGCACATGACATACTCCCCCTCCTCTAAGAACTCACTCCTGAGTTCATAAGAAGTCTGAGGGTAGGCAATGATTCCAATGTAGAATCCTGCTCTACACAATCCTTCCTCTTTAGCTTGTATCACATGATTGTCCTGTTTCTGAATTGCTCTACGAAATCCAAGGTTTCTTTGAGGTTCATGTGGTATAAAGGTTAAATCTTCAACCTCTGTAAGTTCTTGAGGAGGCACAAGCTGATCATCAACACCAAGTAATTTCTTCAGTCTACTGACATGAAAAATTGGATGCACTCTTACATTAGGAGGCAATTTTGATTCATATGCAACCTGTCCAATTCTTCTTTTAATCCGAAATGGACCATAATCTTACTAGTACTTAAACTCTTGGATTCCTTGGAACTTGTAAGTATACGATTGTTTCTTCAGAGAACTCTTGTCGTGAACGATGTCGATTAGAATAAAATCTGTCCCTAACTTGGGCACTTATAGTAGAGTCCTTGGCAAACTACAACATCTCTTGAATGTCTTCCAGAAATTTTCTTGTAGCATCATTCTTGATTCCTTTAAATCCTACCATTAGTGGTGACTTAGGTTGGAATTCGTACAAAAGCAAAAGAGGTCTAAAACTTGTACATAATCATAAAAGGACTAAAAGGTGGCAGCATCATTCTTGCAGCCTTTGAATCCTACCATTATTGATAAAAGGACTAAAACATGTACTTGAATGCTTTGCACTATTTAAGCAAATTCTAACATGGGTAAATATTCTTCCCATGAAAACGAAACATATGCACAAAGCATATCTTCCAATACTTGGTTTACTCTCTCTGTCGGGTTGTGAATGCTCTGAGGAACCTAAACTCAAGAGTGGTATCTAACTTGTCAAAGACAAGTATCCAGAAGTCACTCGTAAACTAGAGTCCCTATCACTTAGTTGCAATTCATACGGCCTAAACAATTGGTCAATAAATTGCTGAGCCAATCGACTTGCTATCTAGTAGGTAAAAATTCAGCCATCTCGGTCAAACAATCTACTGTAACCCATATGGCATCATGACCCTTGCGCCTTTTTGGCAAACTGGTAATACATCAATGGAAATACTTTTCCTTTAGTACCAGGGATTTGCAATGGTTGTAATAGACCCGCACTCTGTAAGCGTTCAGCCTTGGTTGCTTGACATATTTGGCAACCTACCACATAGTTCTCAAGAATTTCCCTCATCCTAGGCCAATAGAAAGTATATTTCACCAGAGACAAGAGTCCTATGTACACCTAGGTTTCTTGCACTACGTGTCATGACACTCCCAAAAAATCTTGATTGGCTACGTAAATCTTTTCATTTTGAAACGGCAAATCATTCCGAATCACCCATTGACCTCTTACTGTTTGTATGCTAGGCATAGTTACTAGGGAACGCCGTTCCCTAGTTGTGGTGGAACGACGTTTTGTTCAAAAAGGGTTATGGAACATTTATGGAACACTTTTCTCATGGAACGGCTATGGAGGAATCTGAGTTGTGAATTCAGTAACTAGTTTTCTTGAATTCTAATTTAAGGTTTCTAATGTATAGAGGGCCGTGCTTGTTTATCGGTATGGTGATGTGTGTAATGAAGGTGGGAAAAAGATGGATTTTAAGGGGGAAATAGATGGGAGAATAGTAGGGGAAATGTGGGAACTGTGGGGGACTATATAAGTCAACCCAAAAGGATTGTAAGGGACTTTTTGATGTGACATCTAATCCTATCTACTCTCCCTCCTCCTTCCTGCTACCTGCTGCCTACGCTCACACTCTCTCTCTCTCCCTCTCTCTATCTCTCTATTCCCTCATTCTTCTGTCTCTTCCTCTCTCCTTCCCCTTCTTCTCCCTTCCTTCTGCTATTCTCTCCCCATCTCCAAATCTGCCCCTTCCCCCTTCACTACATTGGTATTAGAGCACCGCTCTCTGGCACCTTGCTTCCGTTGGCTTCACCAACCCTGCATTATAGCAATCAGTACGTTGAGACGCCTACAAATGCAGCAAGGTACAATCAGCTCGTAGGCTGACAGACGCAGCAAGGTACCACCAGCTCGTCGGCTGACAGACGCAAGGCCAGCGATACCAGTTGCTACGTGCCTATCTAAGCCTATCCTCGCATATTCCACAAGCCCACGACCAGTCTGGGGAGCCGAGAAGAGTCCACGACAAATGTTTTCGGAGAGCTCCTCCTCCGCTAGGGTGTTTCGGCTTGCCACCTACCTGCCTGTGCCTCTAACGGGTCCGCCCTTCGTGGCTTGCATCTCACGACGCTCATGCACTGCTCAACTTTTCGTTGCCCCCTTTTCCTTTGCAGGCATCCCGTAAAGAAGCAGCCTTGCAAACCCAGCAGGCCCAAGCTACAAGTCGTCGTCCGTGGCATCTCGACCTCGGTGGCATCTTGCTCGTGGCATCGCCGTCCGTGAGCATCGCCCTTTCTCTCCGCCCTCTCACCAGGCCGCCGTCGTCTATCATGCCGCCATGCTTCTGTCGCCCTTTCTCTCCGCCCTCTCACCAGGCCGCCGTCGTCTATCATACCTTAGTCTTTCCTAAGGTTCCGTTAGCTAGGGTTTAGGGGGGCTTGGTTAGCTACTTGGGTTTGGTTGGTTAGGTTAGTTTAGGTCTGGTTAGGTCTAGTTAGGTTAGTGATTGGGTAAGGTTGGGTTTAGTCAGTTTGGCTTAGTTGAGACTACCCTAGGTGTCTTAGTTGTCCTAAGCTCCAAAAAAAAAAAAAAAAAACCCTCTTTTAGGGTACTCCTACAGCCCTATTCTGGGCCTTTCTAAGCCACCTTCGTGGCTCATTTTGAGCCCCGTTTCCAGCCTCTTCATCGAGCTTTCTTCGAACCTCTTCAACGACTGCATTTGAGCCTCTTTACTGACACCTCTCGAGCCTCTACATCGAGCCTTCGACACTTGGCACATTTTCCTCGTGTCACTCATGGCACCCAAACGTGCACCCCGGTCGGATGAGTCATCTCAGCACGGTGACGATGTTGCTCAGCAGGAGTAGATGCCGGTCACAGAGGGTGCATCTCCTTCACAGCCAGTTTCTGCTATGCCTACCGACACACAGTTTCTAGATGCATTGGCCTCGATGCTTCAGGGGGCTTTTCAGCAGATGGGTCAGCGGTTGGGGCAGCAGCTCACCACTGCTATGGCTATGCACGATACAGCTATCACCCAGATGGGTAAGAACATTGGGCAACAGATCACTACCGCCATCAGTATGCACGATAAGGGTAAGCAGCCCACACCCCAGCACGGGGATCTGTCGGATAGCGAGGGTGATTTATGGCTGATGGCCGTCGCACTTATGATGTTGGTTCTATGCATGCAGCCCAGCATGGGGATTATGTTGATTTTGGTGATGCCTTGCCCGTGCTGCCGAGCACTTCTCTTATTGATTCCAGGCCTCCATTTGGCTCGCATATTTCATTGGCTGAGCCGTCCATTTTGGGCCGGCCCATTGGCACATTTTTGCCAACGGCGAGCATGCCTGGATTGGGTGTTGGGTTTCAGGGCAGTTGGGAGAGGGGCGAGTCCTCTTCTCAACCTTTTTCTATGCCACCCACCCACCGAGATGTTTATGGCAGGCAGACTCAGCAGGGATTGCATGCTTCGATGACACCTCCTGTTAATACATTCAGTCAAACTCAGCCTGCGTATCAGGGAGGTAATGCTTTCAGTCAGACGCACTTTATGCATCAGGGGAGTGGTTCTCCTAACCAGCATGATGCTGGAAGTGGGCAGCATGCAAACATGGATGATATGCTTTCAGATGCCTTACGTTCATTTAGGGCTTTGCCTGAGGATGTTCGTAATGAGATGCCCTTTTCACAGTATGTGAGCTTCAAGCATGAGTATGCTGGTAGTCACTATAGGAATAACGCAGCCAAAGATGTGAAAGATAAAATCTCTGTGCATAAGTTTAAGGGTGACACTCGCACTCCCAATGAGTTGGAGGAGTGGCTCACGAAGCTTGAAGATTATTTTCGCTTCTACCCTAAGAATGATGAGGAGAGGATCATTTTTGCTGGCATGCATTTACAGGATTATGCACATGGTGGCGTTACATGCGAGAGTCACCTCAGAAGCCTACCACCTGGAAACAGTTCAAGGAGCTTATGGTCACGACCTTCGTCTCGGCCCTGATCCTTGAACAGTACCTTGCTGAATTCTATGCACTGTCACAAACAGGTACGGTCCAGGAGTACTTGCAGCGTTTTTGGAGACTTTCTTTGTTTGTACAGGATATTTCTGAGAAAGGGAAGTTGCTGCGTTTTATACAAGGCTTAGATCTCTCTCTAGCTGCTGATGTGAGAGCTCACAATCCTCTAACCATTGAGCGAGCAGCCGAGCTTGCTGAGGTGTTTGAGCCAAAATATGCTGGCAAGTACAAGCATGTGTCACATAGCTTCTATGGTACTGCTTATGATGCTGACAGGAAGACAAATTCTGCTGATTGGATTGATAAGAAACCAGCAGCTGCTTCCTTCCCACGATATCCAACGGTTTCTGGAAGTAAGATGCCATATGCAAAGCCATACAGGCCCATGGATGCAAAGACAGGTGTCAAACCCAGCGCTGGTTTTGGCAAATCAGAAGTTAAACAACATTCCAGAGCCATACTGGACAGTAGGAAGAAGGCAAATTTATGCTTTAGGTGTGGAGAGAAATGGACACCTGAGCACCGAGATGTGTGCAAAATGAAGAATGTCAGCTCAGCCAAACTCAGCATGATAATTGAATTATCTGATGATGATGAAGTGGCTGATGTAGCAGACCCCCATGATGTCTCTCATGAGGAATTGACAGGAGTTCATGATGCAGATGAGTCTCCTGACACAGATGCCACAAAGGGGACTGCTTTTCCTTTTGATCCGGGTGGGGCTATTGAGCAAACCACTCATGTGATGCATGAGATTGATACTATTGAGCAAACCACTCATGTGATGCATGAGATTGATATTCAGCCTACATGTAGCAGGAAAGGCCGTAAGCCAACACTCTCTGTGTTGGAGCATCAACCTACAATGCCTTTTCGTGTCAGAGGTGATGCTAATGGTAATGTTCCTGTAGATGATGAACAGATTTATTGGGATGCCCAGTCTACACTGTATACCATCTCACTACATGCCTTGATGGGTGCCAAAAGTGCTGACACAATCAGGTTGAAGGGAATGATTAATGGCAGATCTGTCCATGTATTGGTAGACAGTGGTAGCACTCACAGTTTCATTAATTGTAGAACATTGCAAAGATTGGGATTAGTTGCTACAGAGATAGACCATGGTCTGAAAGTGGAGATCGCGAATGGACAGCACATGATCAGCAGACATTGTTGCCAGGATGCCAGGATCAAGTTTTCTGATCATTATGAGTTTGCAGGTGATCTTTTGGCATTGGATATGGGACCCATAGATGCTGTCCTGGGTTGTGATTGGCTGAAATCCCTGGGGAAAATCAGTATAGATTTGAATGCTTTATCTCTTGAGTTTTGCCACAAGGGTAGAACTGTTACATTGCAGGGCATTATGAATCAGAAATTGCAGGTCATTTCAGCAAGGCAGCTAGCTAGGGAGCTCAAGAACGAAAGTGCCATTTATGCATTGAATGTCTCTGTACCTCAGGAGGGTGGTATTCCCCATGTGGATAATTGTGAAATGCAGAAATTGCTCTTAGAATTTGGGGACGTGTTTGCTGATATGCCATCTCAGTTGCCCCCAAAAAGAGATGTTGATCATGCCATAGTCCTGGAACATGGTAGTAAACCAATAAACAAGGCCCCGTACCGACTCTCTAAGGTTGAACGGGAAGAAGTGGCAACACAGGTGCGAGATTTGCTTGAGAAAAACTTCATTGCTCATAGCACCTTGCCATTTGCATCTCCAGTACTCCTGGTGAAAAAGAAGGATGGCTCTTTTCGTATGTGCATTGATTACAGAGAATTGAATAAGACCACCATTAAGAACAGGTTTCCTATTCCCAGGATTGATGACCTGCTGGATGAACTCAAGGGTGCTCAGTATTTCACGAAGATTGATTTGAGGTCAGGTTACCATCAGATCAGGATGAAAGAGGGTGATGAGCATAAGACTGCCTTTCGTACAGAACGAGGATTATATGAGTTCAAGGTGATGCCTTTTGGTTTGACTAATGCACCAGCCACCTTCCAGGCACTCATGAACAAGATCTTACACCACCTTCTTTTCAAATGTGTGCTGGTATTTTTCGATGACATTCTCATTTATAGTAAGGATGCACAGGAACACATTGACCATGTCCGACAAGTGCTAGAAATCTTGAGAATGCATCAGCTTTATGCCAAGGCCAGCAAGTGCACATTTATGGCAGAGGAGGTTGAATATCTTGGTCATGTTGTAAGCGAGCACGGAATCAGGGTAGACCCAGCTAAGGTGAAATGCATTAAGGAGTGGCCGCAGCCACAAAATACCACGCAGCTCAGAGGTTTCTTGGGTCTTGCTTCTTTTTACAGGAGATTCATTAGGCACTTCGCCAAAAGGGCTGCCCCTCTCACTGATTTGCTGAAAAGGCAATCTTGCATGCTTTTGCAAAATGGCACCACTACCTGTACGGTAGCAAGATTAAGGTCAAAACGGATCACAGGACACTCAAGTACTTCTTAACGCAGCCTAATTTATCCATGAAGCAGAAGAGATGGCTGGCTGCAGTTCAGTCCTATGATTTTGACATTGAATATAGAAAGGGGAAAGAGAATGTGGTTGCTGATGCCTTGTCCAGGATGTGGTCATGCAAACTGTCTGCCATTTCCACGCTTCATCAGGAGTGGATACTTGGGATTCAGGAGGAATACATGCAAAATTCTGATGCAGCTCCTATTTTTGTGGAGTTACAGAGTCCGTCCAGCCAAGGACATGTTTGATTTCAGCTCCGCAACGGACTGTTATGGTGCAGGGACAGAATTTATCTTGTGCCAGACTCCAAGTACAGGTTGATGCTATTACAGGAAATGCACTCATCCCCTATGTCAGGGCATACGGGTATCACAAAAACATATGAAAAAGTCAAGGAGAGCTTTATTTGGGATGGTTTGTGGCGAGATGTGGTTAAGTTTGTCAGTGAATGTTTGCCCTGCCAACAAAATAAAGTGGACAGCCGGTTACCCGCAGGCCTTCTGCAACCGCTACCCATTCCTGAAGGCAAATGGACTCACATTGCCATGGACTTCATTACAGGCTTGCCTTCTACAGATAAGGGTTGGGATAGCATATTTGTGGTGGTTGACAGGATGACTAAGCAGGCCCATTTCATACCGACTAGGACTCGGTACTCCGCTTCACAGGTTGCCTGGCAATTCATTGAGTATGTGTTCAAGCACCATGGTTTTCCTCAGGAGATTGTCAGTGACAGGGATGCTAAATTTATGGGTCACTTTTGGCAGGAGTTATTCACTGCAGTTGGTACTTCCCTTGCGGCTAGTACTGCTTATCATCCACAGACGGATGGACAATCAGAGAGGGTGAACAAGTGGTTGGAGGAGTATCTAAGGCATTACTATCATGACACGCAGAAGTCTTGGGACAAATGGTTAGCATTGGCTGAATTTTGCTACAACAGCACCAAACACCTCTGTATTGGCATGAGTCCATTCGAGGCTATGTATGGATGCAAAGTGGGAATGCCTTCCAGGGTTGCAGACTTGGCTGTGAAAAATCAGCAAGCAAGGAATGATTTGGAGAGTATGAATGCCCTTCTGCAGTTGGCTAAGAGGAATATGCAGGATGCCCAAGCCAAGCAGAAGAAGTATGCGGATGAACAAAGGAGGTACTTATCTTTTGAAGAAGGGGATTATGTGCATTTACGTCTCCATAAGAATCGATATTCCTCGCTGAAAGGTAATGCCAACACAAAGCTTGCCCACAGGTATTATGGCCCCTACAAAATCATCCGCAAAGTTGGGCAGGTAGCATATCAGTTGGAACTACCCAGTACCTCCAAGATCCATAATGTTTTCCATGTATCCTTGCTGAAACCACATGTCGGACAGCATGTCCAGGTTCTTCCTGAGTTGCCTCCTATGGATGAAGAGGGCCACATAATCTATGTGCCGGAGCAAATCAAGGGCTTCAGAGATCATGTACTCAGGAACAAAGCCTACACAGAATACCTCATCAAATGGAAAGGTTTAACGGAAGATGAGAATTCTTGGCAACTTGAGAGCATTGTGCAGGACTACCCCTATCTCCTACAGAGCTGATCAGTTTCTGTTTTATCCTTCTCATCCAAGGCAGCCTCTTGGAAATTTTGAGGGCAAAATTCTTTGGGAAGGGATGGCTGTAATGAAGGTGGGAAAAAGATGGATTTTAAGGGGGAAATAGATGGGAGAATAGTAGGGGAAATGTGGGAACTGTGGGGGACTATATAAGTCAACCCAAAAGGATTGTGAGGGACTTTTTGATGTGACATCTAATCCTATCTACTCTCCCTCCTCCTTCCTGCTACCTGCTGCCTACGCTCACACTCCCTCTCTCTCCCTCTCTCTATCTCTCTATTCCCTCATTCTTCTCTCTCTTCCTCTCTCCTTTCCCTTCTTCTCCCTTCCTTCTGCTATTCTCTCCCCATCTCCAAATCTGCCCCTTCCCCCTTCACTACAATGTGGTGTTCCCTTCCCATTCCCATTCCCAGGATTTTGGTGTTCTTGTTCCCCAAGGGGTCGCTGTTTTGTTGGCATGCTCGTTCCGTAGTAACTATGATCCTAGGTAACCATCAGTTGTGCAAAGCCCTCTCAAGGATTGGAATAGATCAGAGGATATCTCAGTGAATGACATAGCATTTACCATCTTAATGCGGCTTAGAGCATTTGTCACATTATTCAAGGAATCTTTCCAATACCGGATTTCAAATTCAAAATCTTGCATCAACTTTGCCAATCTAGCTGTTCTTCCTCGAATCAGTCCCATCAAACATGTACTTGATTGATTGATGATCAATCAATAAGACAAATCTGAAACCATACAGATAGTGCCTCAAAACCATGTGAACATACATAAGTGCGTAAAGCTCCTTCTCTAGTGTTGGCCAACGATACTGAGTGTCATTTAGCTTTTTACCCTCAAAAGCAACTTATCTACTCTCTTGGAATAATGCTGCCCAAATGGCATAATCACTCACATCGGCCAATAAGCCCGGGTAGGATTAGGCAACGCTAGAATGGGTGCTTCCTTGACACAAACTTTCTCTTAATGACCAGACCTAGTATACAAGGCTCTTCCTTCAATATGCTTGACATAAATGCGTATCTAGCTATAATGCAAATCAATCTTAGGGAATACTTCGCTCCTTACAATCTGTTTTTTAAGTCATCCACTCTGCCCAAGAGACTCCGCGGGTCTTTAGAAATCCAGTATAGCTGCTTATGCTTGGGCACGAATGACGACATAAGTGTTGCTTTGCTTGCTAAGTATGTCTTCCTTTTGTTTTCCAATTTTTTTTTCTTGTTACCTCTTTTTCTTCTCTTTCGTTTTCTCTTTTATTTTCTGTGTAGATTGTTGAACTTTAGAACATTAAAAATCTAAATTTGTACGATTGGATATATTCTAGTCTTACAAAGGTACACATACACACACACACACACACACTGTTGTTCCTAATTGTCACCTTTTTTAAATTTTAATAATCCACACACTTTCCCATGTATTATCCTTTTGCTTTCTTAATAAAACAGGTTCACCCTAGGGTGATTTACTGGGCTGTATATACCCCATCTTCAGGTAGTCCTGAAGTTGTTTAGCTTATGTGTCCAGAATTATTAATCTGAATACTATAATGGATTAGCCCAGAACTTAAGGGAGTACAATTATTGATTGATGAAATTGATATTTGATAGTATGTCAGGCTGGATCTTTGTTTCACCTTTATTGATTTTTCTTTCATGTAACTTTGTTTTTTAACTTGTACAGTAAGCTGATCAATATAGCAGTTCCTGGGACAATTGATGAACGGGCACTCAATATCAAGGAAAAGTTAAACCTGTGGGAAAGAGTTGAAAATCATACGCTCTGCCTCAATTCAGCCAAAGCGATAGGATGCTCGGTGGTTAATATTGGAACACAGGATTTGATGGAGGGTCGGGTACGTCCAAATATTTCAGTCCCCAACATTTTGGAGATTTTTGAATTCTTTGCTTTGCTGGAGTCTTTGGATTTTGTTTTGCCTTTGCGAACTGTTTAATGAACCGTAGGCAGAGTATTTTTGGGCTATAGGGCTTCTTGTATTGCCAGGGAACTGTCGAATCTTGTTGTGAGGGTGGGTTTGGATTCCTAGGATGCGTTCCTGTTAGCTATCCACGTTTTGATGTACACTGCACGTTGGTCAATTTGCAATCCATGTTAACTTTTAAGTTTGAAAGGCATTTCTTTTTCCATTTGTCTGATTATTAAATGTCTAATCAATTATTTTTGCTTGCAGCCTCATCTTATCCTTGGATTAATTTCTCAGATAGTTAAGGTATGTGAATCTCTTAGATTTCTCATTTTCTGCGGGCATGGTCTACTATTTATAACTTATGAGCGTATTTCTTTCACTTCAGATACAATTGTTAGCAAATGTCAATTTGAAAGAGACACCAGAGCTCGTTGAAATGGTGAATGATACAGAGGTATGCAGAACTTTTGTCTTGAAATCTCATGGTCCATGTTAAGCGGTTGATGGAGATTGTATTGGGTCCTCATGCAATTCTTTTGGCTATGGCAGGAAATCGAAGAGCTTCTACACTTGCCTGCTGATAAGGTTTTACTCAGATGGATGAATTTCCTCTTGAAAAAAGCAGGTTTCAAGAACACAGTCTCCAATTTTTCATCAGATGTCAAGGTGGATTGCCCTGCTAGTAGCAACCTGAAACAAGGCCAAAAGTATATTATTGTTAAGGTTTCTCTCAGAGTGCCTCTTACATGCATGAAAATTTGATGCAGGATGGAGAGGCTTACACTCGTCTTCTTCACACCTTAGCTCCTGAAAGTTGTGATCTTTCTCCTCTAGATTCAATTGATCTTTTGGAGAGGGCAAAGGCAGTACTTGTTCAGGCAGACCGCATTGGTTGTCGAAAGTATGTCTCTCCCAAGGACATAGTGGAAGGTTCAACCAACTTGAATTTGGCTTTTGTTGCCAATTTGTTTCATGAAAGGTATATGGTTGCTGCTCACTGGTCGTATTTTTACTTGCATTGTTCTGGATTTTAGTTGAGGGAAAACCTTTCTCACGAATGTAGGATAAATGGTCTATAATTTATTGATCAGGAATGGGTTAACATTGGACAACACAACTATTTCCTTTGCGGAGATGCTTCAAGATGATGAGCAAACTTCAAGGGAGGAAAGAGCTTTTCGGATGTGGATCAACAGTCTTGGAATATCCATATATGTCAATAATTTGTTTGAGGATCTGCGAGATGGGTGAGTAACAGACTTGAATACATTGTCTTTGTTATGCAGAGTTAGAGGGGCAATGGGGAAATGAATACATACATCATGACAGCATTGTATGTCCAGGTTACTGTAAGAAAACAATACAACCTCTGTGCTCAATAGATAATAGGATCTCGTATGCAAGAGAGAAAAGCATATAGTATGGAGAATAAAAAATTTGATTACTGTAAAATTGATACAATAGATGGCGCTGCCTCCCAGCCGTGCGCTCTTGTGTGAGGAGCTTTGATGGCGTGCTGGAAACAGTAGAAGACGGAGGCTGGATGCTAAGGAATCAGGGTTGTTGTAGCCAATGATGAAATGGGCTTCACGGGCTTGCTCTTATATAGCCACCACTAGTAGTCGGTTAGACCCAATTGGGTGATCGACCCAGTCCGCCCAAAACGGCCGACTGGGGGTCGGTCTCGAAATAGGCCACTGACCACACGATAGAACCGGTGCGCAAAATAGAGCAACTGACCTACGGTCACCGTTCGGCCCAGAGGCATCCGGGATCATCTGGGGGGATCTAACATCCCGAGATGAAGCCGTCCAACCATCAGGCTACACATGGCTCCCATCTGGTGTCAAACCAGGACCTACCGGATAACCGAGCTACTCAAATGCCTTCTCCTCATATGGGGGGCTTACAAGTAGAGCTAGCTGGTTCCCGAGAGTGGTGCATTGATATCTAACATCCCTCCTCAATGTCCACCCGCAAGTGAACTTACTTTTTCGGCCCAATGCCAAGTCGATGAAGATGCCTCTCCAGCAAGTCTCTTCCAAGAGCCTTCGTGAAGATGTCCGTAGCATTCTCTGTAGTCGGACAGTACACCAAGTCGACCTCTCCATTCATGATGAGCTCGCGTACAAAGTGATATTGAATCTCAATGTGTTTTGTGCGAGCGTGGAACACAGGGTTCTTAGCAATCGCCATGCAACTCTAATTGTCACATGATAACTGCGTAGGCTTGTTCTGCACTGCACCCATGTCCCCTAAAATCCTTCTCAACCACATTGCCTCGCAAGAAGCAAAGCATGCTGATTTGTACTCAGCCTCGGTAGAAGAAAGAGCAACTGTGGGTTGCTTCTTGCTGACCCATGACACAGCTCCAGATCTAAGTGAGAAATAGTAACCTGTCATTGATCTCCTGTTGTCCACGTCTCTACCCAATCCGAGTCACAGATTCCGGTCAAGATGTTGCCCTTGGTATAGGTGATGCCATAATCAAGTGTGCCTTTGATGTATTTCAGCACCCGCATCCCTGTCCTCCAATGGTTCTCCCGGGGCTTATTGGATAACCTGCTTAGTACATCAGTCGCAAAGCTGATGTCCGGTTGCGTGATACACAAGTAAATCAAACTGCCCACAAGCCTTCTGTACTTCGCTTCGTCCACCAGTGGTGATGAATCCTCGTTTGAGAGCTTCACGTCAACCTCCATAGGGGTGCCAACTGTCTTGCACTCAGCCATGCCAAATGCCTTCAGCATCTCTCCATCATACTTCAGCTGTGAGATGAAGATCTATTTTGGCTCTTGCTAAACTTCAATCCCCAAACAGAAATACATCAGTCCGAGGTCTGTTATTTCAAACTCTCTTCCTCGCAAATGCTTTGTCTGCGAGATCTTCTCTTCATGGTTCCCTGTTATAACAAGGTCGTCCACATAGAGGACCACGATCATACACCTGCCTCCTTCTCTGAAGATATACAAATTTGCATCAGATGGGCTTCTCCTGAACCCGTTTTGCAAAAAGTAGGCATCAATCCGCTGGTACCACGCTCGTGGGACGTGTTTCAGTCCGTAAAGTGTCTTCTTCAGTTTACAGACTTTACCTTTTGAACCGGGGATCTCAAAATGTGGTGGTTGTTCCACATATACCTCCTCCTTGAGATCTCCATTCAGAAAGGTGGATTTTACATCCATTTGAAACACGGGCCAACTTCCCTGGGCAGCTAAAGCCAAAGCACTGCGAATTGTGGTTAGTCAAGCTGTGGGAGCAAAAGTATCCTGATAATCAAAACCATGTACCTGTGCGAACTTTTTTGCCATGAGCCGAGCCTTGTACTTATCCAATGTGCCATCGGACTTGTACTTGGTTTTGCACACCCACTTGGTGCTGATTACCTTGCGTTTTGGTGGTCGATCCACAAGGTCTCAAGTGTTGTTCTTCATTATGGAGCCATACTCCGACTGCATAGCCTCCATCCACCTATCATCACCCTGTGCCTCTTCAAGACACTTGGGCTCATCAGCACGGATCACCTCTATCATCAAAGCGTAGTTGACCAAGTGTTCCTGCGCCCTTCTTTGCTCCTCTAATCTCTTGGACCGGTGGTGTTCGGATGGTTTCTCCTCAATGGCTTGAGGTTCTTTGCCGTCCAAAAGTTGCTTTATCCACTTCGGGAATGGCCGTTGCCGTTGTGGTTCTGCAGGCTCTTCTTCCTCTTCTTTATCTTGAATCCTCCCGCGGGAGTTCGGTCTGCTGTTGGTGGTTGTACTGGATGGATATCCTGGTCCTGGTTGTCTGGGAAGGAAGCATCCTCCTTCAATTGATGCGGCTGTTCTGAGAAGATCACATCGTGACTTACTATTACCTTCTTGGTAACAGGGTTATTGAGACGGTAACCCTTCGCCTCTTCACTGTAGCCCAAGAAAATACACTTCTGGCTCTTCGGTTCCATTTGGTCATGTTAGCATCAAGGACATGCACAAAACAATCACATCCAAAAACTCTGAAATGTGCAGCTGAAGGTTTCTTACCAGAAAAGGCCTGCAGTGGAGTCATCCCGTTCACAGCCTTCGTGTAGTACGATTCAGAATGTAAACTGTCGTGTTACATGCTTCAGCCCAGAAAGTCTTTGGCAAATCTTTCCCTTTCATCATACTCCTGCCCATTTTGCAGATGACGCGCATCTTGCGTTCTGCTACTCCATTTTGCTGTGATGTATGTGGCGGGGGTTTCTGCCTCTTGATCGCGTGACTTTTGCAGTAACTTTTGAATTTAGTTGATGTGAACTCTCCACCTCTGTCTGATCTCGATTTCTTCACCTTTCTCCCCGATTCTTTCTCGACCATTACATGCCATTCTTTGAACTTACTAAAAGCCTCGTCTTTAGTCTTCAGGAAGTATATCCATATTCTTCTATTGTAGTCGTCGATCAGCGTCATGAAGTAGTAGGAACCACCCAAAGCTTCCGTCTCCATCTTTCCGCAGAGGTCCGTGTGAACGAGCTCTAGAGGAGCCTTTGCTCTGCTGCTTTCTTTAGGAAAGGGCTGCCGATGCTGCTTGCCCATCATGCAAGCTTCACATACATCGGGCAGATCTGTAATTTTTGGTAGGTTTGCAATCATTCCACTTTTATGCATCTCCTTTAAAGAACTAAGGTTTAGATGATCAAACCTCTCATGCCACAGCTTAGTGTTCTTCACATCGGATCAAGCACTGAAAGCTGAGAGTTCGTAGATGTTGTTGCGCCGTGTACCTTTACCAACGACCTTCCCTTGAAGATCCAAAATCCGTGCGCCATTCTTATCGAAGTGAACTTTGAGGTCCCGATCTGTGATCGCAGAAACGGACAACAAGTTCCTCTTGATATCTGGCACATAAAGAACATCGGACAACTGTTTTATAACTCCATCCGACTTGAGAGCAATCGTACCTTTTCCTTTTGCTGGACATTTTGCATCATTGCCGACTGCTACTAGGATGTCATTCCCTACCGGTTGTAGAGAGGTATACCAATCCTTCCGACTAGTCATGTGGTGCGATGCACCACTGTCAATAATCCAAGGTTCATCCGCAGTTACATGAACTGTCTCCGTGCAAATCTCCTCAATTGCTACGAACAGCTCTACTGGTACTGCCTGCGCGCTGTTGTTGGACTCTTTCTTTACTCCGTTCTTCTCAATTGTAATCTTCTTTCGGCACTCATTCTGCTTGTGCCCTGCCTTGTTGCAATAGAAGCACTTGATCTTCTTCTTTCTTTTTTTATCATCAGAAGAAGATGGGTTACTAGAGTCCTTACCCTTACCTTTCTTTGATCTATCTTAGAAAGCCGAATCTTCTCCAATCCTCGTCTTTTGATGCATCTCCTCCTCCAGAAGCATCGCGTTGAAATCCTCAAAGTTGAGGGGTGGATTTTTGTTCTGCGTATTCAGCGCTGTAACAAGACCCTAGTACTTTGGTGGGAGAATCCGTATGCACCTTTGTGCTAGATTCTCGTTGGTGATGATGATGTCAATCGCAGTCATTTGATCGCGCAGATTCTTCACCCTGGTGATGAACTTCTCCGTTGCTTCAGACTCAGACAGTTTCTCGTTCGCGAGTTGAGTCTCCAGATTCTGAATCCGCGTCTGATTCGTGGTCTCGTACTGATTTTTCAAGACCGTCCATGCCTCCTTCGCTGTGGTGACATGTTGAATTAACGCCATGACAGAGTCACTTACACTGCAGACAATAGAACACAGCGCATCTGCATTTCTTCTTGTCCACGCGAGAATCTCAGTAGCAGTTGGTACTATCTGTTGTGCTGCATTGGCCGGATTCGGTCTCGGAACCGGCTTCAGGTCCACCCCAGTAGCAGTATTCCAAAGCTCGTATGCGCTTAGGATGGTCTTCATTTTGAACTTCCAGAGTGGATAGTTAGTGCTGTCCAACTTTTCGCTTTCGCCGAACGGTGGGATTCGCAGTCTTGCGGGCTGGGCCATCTCTCACAATCTGCTCGCAAATAGAAACACACTACCAAATCTCCTTGCTAGAGTCCATGCTCTGATACCATGTAAGAAAACAATACAACGTATGTGCTCAACAGATAACAGGATCTCGTATGCAAGAGAGAAAAGCAGATAGTATGGAGAATAAAAAATTTAATTACTGTAAAACTGATACAATAGGTGGTGCTACCTCTCAGCCGTGCGCTCCTGTGTTAGGAGCTTCGATGGCGTGCTGGAAACAGTAGAGGACGGAGGCTGGATGCTAAGGAATCAGGGTTGCTGTAGCCAGTGATGAAATAGGCTTCATGGGCTTGCTCTTATATAGCCACCACTAGTAGTCCGTTAGACCCAATTGGGTGACCGACCCAGTCCACCCAAAACGGTCGACTGGGGGTCGGTCCCGAAATAGGCCACCGACCACACAATAGAACCGGTGCGCAAAACCGGTGCGCAAAATAGAGCCATCCGGGATCATCTGGGGCTCCAAATGGGCCCCGCAACCCGAGAGTGGGCTGCCCCGAGAAATGCTTCGTCTACCCTTTGTGTGGTCAGTCATGGGATGCCTTCCCGCACTTGCATGTAGCCTAGTTGGCAGTGTGCCAACTCCGTCCAGCCATCAGGCCACACATGGTCCCCATCTGGTGTCCAAACTAGGACCTACTGGATAACCGAGCTACTCAAATGCCTTCTCCTCATATGGGGGGCTTACAAGTAGAGTTAGCTGGTTCTCGCGTAGTTACACGAGAGTGGAGCATTGATATCTAACAGTTACAGCCTTTTCAAATTTGAGGACAAATTTCTATTTGAGGAGGGAGGATTGTAACAGAGGGTTACTTTTTACTTAGGCTAAAAGTTAGTAGAAAGGCCTTTATTGGCTTGTAAGTGTTTTCTTCTTTTTTTAGGGGATACCATAAGTTGCCACGTGGCATCCTAGGAGGTAATCCCATAACCATACCTATATAAGGGCTCTAGTTGTACTTGGCAAGACATTCATGACTTGTACTTCATTACTTAAATATAATATACAGCAAGAGTTCAATACTCAGCTGAATTCTAAAAAGGATTGACTTCCTCTTGTCCTTGTGCAGCCCCTCACAGAGCCCAAAGATCGAGCCCATGATCTTCCTCTCCTACCTTTTTCCTAAAACATAAGGTACTTCACTACTCTAACTTTCCTGCATATTCTACCAAATTTAGGGGAGTTTACTATCAGTTAGGAGCAATCTTGTTGCAAATTTCTTCAGGGAAATTGCATCCAAAAGAGGGCAAATTAAATGAAACCCTAAAAAATGCATGAAATTGTAGTTCAAAACCAAAAGCCCCAAATTTTGGGGTGAAATTGAGCAAATGTCACTTAAATTTCATGTCCCCTGTGTAGAAGCCCTGAACTTCCACCTGTTGCAAAGGAATGCCTGCTAGAGTCCACAGCCAAACAATGGCTCAATGCATGAATGCCTGCAAATAGACCTTGCCAAAAAACACCTGCAAATGTGTATGGACACCTTCAGTGTGCATCGAGCAAGAGCAGGGAGAATCCGCTCTGATACCAAATGTGAACAAAATGAGAGCAAGATTGAGAGTAAGCTGAACGTAAGTCTGCTGAATAGTGGACTGAAATGAAGTAAGTACAAAAGAGAAGTGGGGTTTTGTCAAAGTGACAAAACCTTATCTTTTCCACTAACCGTAGCGAGGGATTAGATTGTGGTTAGGGGGAAAAACCTCAAAGAGGGAAAAGTGCCCCTAACCTAGTTATTAGATTACATTGGCCATTGCCTAGAATATGATAGTAATTCTAACAAAAACAACCATTTCACGTGGTTCGCTTTGATGGTCTTCTTGAGGGAATAAATGAGCTTGCTTGCTGAACTCATCAATTATGGTTCAAATCCCATCATTTCCATTCTTTGACCTAGGAAGATCAAAGATAAGTCCATGGCTATATCTTACCATGGAGCTTGGGGCATTGGAAATGGCATCAAAAGACCAGGGTCTTTTGTCTATCATACTTGAGTTTCTGATAGGTAAGACAGCTTGTGGATATCCTTCCGCATACCTAGCCAGAGAAATTACTTTAGGGTGGTGCATGAGACTCCTCTAAGACTCGATCCTCGTATCTCAGGCAACACATAGATGATCATCCTTCATTAGATACCTTTCTCTGAGGGAGTACTGGCTGGATGATTGGCCTTCTTGTATGTTCTTCATGATTCTTGAAATACGAGTCCCATAGATAGTGCTCTTTCATGTCCTCAAGGTCTCTATTATAGGCTATTGTGATGATTTGGAAATGGAACATGGATAGAAAATTTTCCCATCTCATGTGCTTTTCTGGGAACTTAGTTTGGGTCAAGAAATATCCGAGACTTTGAATAAAAGCGTGAGCGATGTTGACTTTCAGCAAGATATGTTGCAATTTGCAAAGGAGACCCTTTGTAGAGCTCAAGATAGGAGCTTGGTTTTATGTGAATCATAGGCGCTTACCTCCTGTATTTGCAGATGGGCTAGTTTGTCTATCTTAGAATCCCAAACATGGGAATTACCTATAGATGTGGAGGTACATCTCTATTTTCATATAGGCCGCCTAAAGAAGAAATTAGGTGCAATTGACAACTTGGTTTCAGCAGAAAGAAAGAAAGAAATGAAGTTATTATAGTCTACGGAAGACAGATGGGTCTATGAGACTAGTAGGAAACTTGATACAACAAGCGTAAAGGGTGGGGCTACTAAACGAGCACCATCACCCATGCTGAATGCTAACTCCTAAGTGGTACATTGTCATATCATCATTAATGACATCATCATCATAATCACAATCCTCATCAATCAATCGATCAATCCACATCACGAGGCCATGCCGGCTTTGGCTAGTACAATGATGGGGTATGGTCGAAATGATGGATTCTATTTTTAGGGGCACTACATCCCATGTACACGTGATGTCAGAGTCTGAGGTCAAAATGCGAAGTTGCAATCAACACAATTGTACGAGGGTGCTAGGATGTCTAAACTACGTGCTTGTCTGTGGGTGTTGCCTGTCTTGCTCTCCTAGCAATGGCTCTTCGCCTAACTAAGGCTAATGTAACACCGGTGGGTCGTGTCCTAGGTCTGAACAAGGATGGGAGGTCACCCAATGTAATCTCCGTGCCCGTCTGTTGTGGAGTATGGCGTGCCTTGGGCTCCGGATCCCTACTACATTTGCCATTGGTGATTGTGTGGCTCGTACGATATGATTGGAAGAACTCCGTGATCATGCTGTGAGAAGAGTCGGGCGGCGTATTTGAGGCTTGTCTCTGTATCTTGAGTAAGTGCTCTCTATGTCGAGCTGCCTCATGAATGAAAGCTGCAAAACCTCCCTGGTCTGGTTACGAAAGGAATCTGGAGAGGGGCTCAAAGCTGTCTCTTTAGTCTCTAAAGAGACAATGATAGCAACCACGGATCTCGTAGTACATGGGGCATCTGAGTGCGAAGTGCTCCTTTGACTTAACCTCCTGCCGATCGCATGTGTACATCAGTGGCGCTCCTTGGGTATCTCCTCAGCTTGTCCGCTCTCGCTACGGAGTCAGTGTGATGATACTTGAAACTGCCCGATGGAGATCCTCAATGAGTGCGGTAAGATGTGTTGGTTTATATTTCCCAAGAACCAGAAACAATTTTGGGTTATGGAGAGACGTTTCAGAAATAGGGTGGTCCTTGAACTTACCAAATGGAAGAAAAGGTCTCGTCATGAAAAGTCTTGGAAGAGTGTCACGTTTGTGGAGCTTGATTCCCTAGCCCAATACTTCCTAGTATAGGCTGTTTTTTGGTGGGAGAGATGTCATGACCCCAAGGTTGTCATAGCATGAGCTGGCATTAACAATGGGTTTAGGTCTAGTATTCCTAATGTGTGGGTGCCTTTAGGATAGGGACACCCCTAGGTGAGTATATATGTGAGTTGTGGGCTCATTGATAGGAATCCATATGGATGGACTCTTTGGGATACTGGGACCTTGAGCAGGCCTATGCCTAGTCTAGCTTGACACCTGGACTGGTGGACTCCTGTGGTATGGGACACTGGGATTGTGGCCATGGACATGTGTTTGGCCAACCTTAGTCTCAGAGGGTGATCCTTTATAGTGGATGTATGGTTGGGTGGTGAGCTCACCAGCTCCACCAATTTGGTCTCGTAACCTATGGTTGTTTCGGAAGTCTTGATGTCCAAGTAGAACTCGGACTACACTGTAGCTAACCCTTGCCTTGGTTGCTTGTTTCATACTGTCTCCCTAACTTTGTCCTCTAGACAGAGCTCAGGTCTTTGGCGAGAGGGAGAGACTGAGTCCTGATGCATGCCTTGACACTCAGATATCATCATCTTGTAGGATGGAGAGATCAGCTCAATGGGGAATGCATGTCATCCCTCTGTCAACCAAGCTGCCATGCCCCAAGTGAAGTCCCACTGGGTATGTCACGTCCTTGCCACAATCCTGAGAGAGCATTTGCCAGATCCTCCAAGCTGGTGGACAGCTCCATAGACAGTGAGTTATTGTTTCAAGGTGCACGACATCACAACAGTGACCGATGCTCAGTCCTCCATTAGTCGAATGGAGACATCTCCTAAACCTTCCTCCAGTGTGTATGTATCTCCCTTCCTCCTTCAAGACATGACACTCCTGGTTTGTAAGCGAATCTTTGGTTCTGTGACCTGAAGAAGCACGCTGGTGTGTCTTTCAGAGAGAGACTGGTTCTGAAGTTTAACTATCGATTGGACCTTGATCACTGTTTAAAGCTTTCTTATCTTCTCTTACAGTGGGACATGAGTTTCTTGAAGTTGTCCTGTGTACAAATCGTTTTGGGAGGTTTATATCTAAAGTCACAAATGTTCCGAGGATTTGGTTTATGGAAATGATCTCTAATTAGTTTGAAGCAAGTCTCGTCTACAATGTTAACCTTCCCAATTGAGGCAGGATGCTCAACTGAATAGACATGTCACTTTCAACTTTCAAATCTTCTAAAAGATTTGCAGCCATGGATGATGGGACTATGTTAAAAGTACTTCTCTTTGCAGATGGGTATTACTCGAAGTTCTGGACAAGGTGGTGCCAGGTATAGTAAATTGGAAGGCTGCAAACAGGCCCCCCATCAAACTTCCATTCAGGAAAGTTGAAAATTGCAATCAAGTTATCAACATTGGCAAGCTGTTGAAGCTCTCCGTTGTGAATATTGCTGGGAACGACATAGTACAAGGGAATAGAAAGCTTATCCTTGGTAACAATGTGACTTCTGCTTCATCTCATGCTGAAAATGTGGATCAGCATTCTTTGTCTTGGATTATATCGTCCATGTTGTGGTCAGTTCTCTGAAGATGTCTACACTTCTTTCAGCATATTTGTGGCAATTAATGCGATACAACATGCTTCATCTGCTGAAAACCATCAAGTACAAGGGTAAAGAGGTCTCTGATGCCGATATCTTGGAGTGGGCAAATGTGAAGGTCAAGGCATCAGGGAAGACAAACCGTGCTGAAAGCTTTAAGGTGACTCCCCAGTATAGTGAAGATAACTTATTGTGGTGGTGGTTTTTTTCCATAATTATCACTGATGTGCTCTATTTGCAGGATAAGGCCTTGTCAAGTAGTCTCTTTTTCCTTGATCTGCTTTCAGCTGTTGAGCCAAGTGTCGTGAACTGGAATCTGGTAACAAAGGGAGAAACAGGTGAGTGCTTGTTAGAAAGCCATTTTATAAAGTTTATTTTAGTCCACTGACTTCCGGAAGACTTATAGACTCTTTTGGTCATGAGCAGAAGAGGAGAAAAAACAGAATGCTAATTATACTATCAGTGTAGCCAGAAAGCTTGGGTGCTCAGTATTTCTTTTATGGGATGACATTGTTGAGGTAAGCATATCACATTCGATTTTGAAGTCCCATTGTCATTTCTCTGCAGAAGTGCCTATGGTTTTCTTGTGCAAAGCAAGACCTTTATTGTACCAGTGAGATTTGAACATTAGTTATTAACTGTTTCTGGATACAGGTAAGGCCTAAAATGATGTTGACACTCACTGCAAGCATCATGCTTTGGAGTTTGACAAAGAGATGGAACAAAGCTGCTGCTGCTGCAGCTGTCTTGTCTTCTGAGAATGGGAAGGAGTCGTTGAGCTAGTTGTTTAATAAAACTAATAGGGGTCATTTTTGTGGGGGTATATTCTTTAAATTCTTTCTGGCTTGTTGAGAGGGAAGCAATGTCAACCTTTTGCGGCTCTGAAGATGTTGCATGGGATGGCCATTTTTATGTACATTGGTTTTGTGCTCGAGATCAGGATGTACAGAAGTTGAGGCCTTGAGCTTTGTATAATAGGTTTTTCTCCTATAGTAAAGTGCTCCAAGCTTGACTCACATGTTCAAATTCATGATAACATTGAATTAATGCCAATGTGGTCCTAACACAATATATTTTTTCTTAGTCTTCAAGGTCATTTTGTGTTCGGATGCCACAATTTGAGAAAGACATAAACCTGTTATTGAGAACGTTTTTAAAAACTGCGGGATGATGTGAATCTCATTAATCACATAAGTAGATTGGGTTATTAGTTAGGGTGTTAGCGGTATGATCCTTACGAGCTTGAGGATTGTAGAGAGGTGAAGATGGCCATCTCTCTCTCAGGATTGTAGAGAGGTGAAGATGGCCATCTCTCTCTCTCTCTCTCTCTCTCTCTCTCGCTCGCACATGCATGTGCACACGGACATGCACATTCGTAAGCGCACGCACTCGCACACTCAAAATTGATACGAACACTGATAGCAACACTAATATTATTATAGCCAAATGAATTTCACGCATTGGTGGAAAATAATAGTTGTTTTTTATTCTTTGAGTCGGTCATGGTAGAAATCTATTATGCCGTAGTGTAAGCTTGTTTAGTGCGCATAGTTTTACACCAAAGGATGATATGCTACCTCCTAATTATGCAAATGGAAGGATGGAGGTTAGATGGTGTCCGCCAATCACACTCGAAAAAGGGTAATTTGTTGCTTTCCATCACCCTCTAGCAAGAGCTGGATGCTCCTTGGTCAGTAGATCCTTGCTCCGAATTCTCCTATACGCATATTATCTTGTTCTACTTTCCTCCTTAGCAAAGGAGCTCTAGTGACACTCGGATGTGCTTCATACTTTTTGTGAAACATGGCTTGAAGGTCAGTCTGGTCTTTAACACATCCCAGACAGCCATGCGCAGAGAGCATGTCATACTAGATTGGTCCTTGGTGGAGGTGGTTGAATCTTATATATTCTTGGGATTTCTTTTCTCTGGCTTGATTTTCATGATACAACTAACTTTGCAGGCTTGACTGAGTAGGGGTACAATGTACTTACTAGACTTAAGCGATAGTACTTTCACTCTTATTTCTAGGATCCTTGGACCACGATCCTCTCTGTGTGGTTTGCCTACTAGCAAGTTTATATGGTAGCTGTTGTTGGGGGCCAAACCTATCAGTGACAGATTGGGCTCGAGTGGAGAGGCTTCAAGTTCTCTTGCTTTTATAGATGATATGTAGTAAACCCTTCAGTCCCACATCAGATAGTTTTGGTTGAATTCGGAGCGTTCCCATTGTAACTTAATGCAGTGTTCTATGTTATCACGTATCTCTACTATGTCTACAAGGCGATAAGGCTATCGTAGTTGGTACCATCCTCATCCATGGCTTTGGTAGTTGAGGGTGATTTGAGGTGCTTTAATGCAAGTACATGTAGATGGTTTGAGAGTCTAGGACTCCACATAGATTACCTCCCTCCCAGTATATCATTGATGTCCCTTTTGTCCCGCTCAAATATCGCGAGGTGAACATGGTTATTTGAGAGGATCTTTTATAGGTGCACACACTCAGGATTTGCTTGGCACCTCGTGAGCTTGTTTTGAAGCTCGGCTTTTTCAAGACCATTGCTTGTAGATCTCAACAGAAGTGATCCACTAGATATACTTATATCTATAGAGGTGATCCACTAGATACACATGGATATTGATTGGTCATTGGTTGTTTCATCATACTGGCTTCACATTGAGAGTGGATGGGCGAAGGGCATACCCGGAGAGGGTCGCATATGTACTAAGTGATCAATAAGAGATTGAATTGGAGAAGCATTTTGATTTCAAATCCTCTGTATACTATGAGATTAAAAGTCGCTACTACTACCTCTTTAGGGATACCTATCTAGTCTCTCGTCTTATCTAAATCAGAGATGCATGGTGACTTTCATCCACAACATCATTTGACACATGGAGCATTTTCTTAGGACATATAGGCGAGATCTCAAACTCCACATAGAGCATGATCAGGGTGGAGATACCACTCGCTAGTAAGGCTTAGGAAGACGAGGGACTCAAGGACCAGTGCAAGAGACATGGTAGACTCACCAGTGGGATGAGGTACGGATTAGACTAGGGGACCTTCTCAGTGGATCAGAGACGTGACTAATAGGGGTGACAATGGTACTTGTTCGTCGCAAGGCCATTGCTCGAAGCCCACATATGATCACATGTATCGACAGTTGTCAGCGCTCTATCATAGGTTTAGGCTTGATGTCTCCTCCAGCTTCCAAATGACCACACACTGATGCCAACCCCCACCTTCTTATGAGCTCATAGATTTCTCTTTGTGTCAGTATCGGTATGATTATGGCTCTTTTTTGTATTTGCCATGGCTGTTGATGCCTGCTTAAAGACTATCCTTTTAGCTCGTTGTATCACGTTTTTTCAGTCTCATAGACCAGCAATACTTAATAGTACATTGCCTTAAAAGACTACATACGCTAGTTTTGCCATTAGGGTCATCAAGGTCTAGGTCTCACATTTCTACTGCTAGGGAAAGGTCAAGTGAATTCCGAGTTGACGAGCTATAGGGTAGGAGAATTAAAGAACCGAGTTGGTAAGCTTAGTGTCAATAGATTACGAAGAGAGTTCATGTTAGCCGGTGGCAAAGTAAAACAACTGTTGGGAGTTGTGGGCTACTACAGGAGATTTATTCAAGTAACTCCAGACCAATGGCATCACCCGGTAGTGTGCTTGAAGACCAGGGTGTGGAATGTATAAAGTACTCGGATTACTCTTCAACCACTTCTTGACTTAAGTAATGGCTGACAAATGCTCGGAGAGACGAAGAAGATACACGGCCAGACGTGAAGAGTATCCAAGCCAAAGGCAGTGGTTACATCTGACCATGCGAAGTGGAAGACTTTGTTCCTAGCATCAACAACTATTCCTTGCTTGATTGAGCTCCCTTGATTAGTGATCATATTCCAACACGTGTTAGTGTCAATGGAGATGCATTGCGTTTGTGTGTGACCTCTACAATATTTACTACTTCCCATTATTGTCCATCTCTTGCACTTTCCTCCCAAGGGTTGCAAGATGGAGTTTGCATGCTCTGACTTCTTGCTCCTGCAAATAATATATATTCTCTTGTGGGTTGGACATGATCATCTGTCTGTATGTATTTGCATTGGGGGTGGGTGTCAATAGGGTTGCAATAGGTAAGTATGAGGGCTTACTAACTAGTGGTGAAGTGGCAAATATCTTCGGTTTGAGAGTCTTCACAATGGCATGCGTAAAATTGAGTACCCCTATGCTAAAGGTAATCCCCAAGTTGGGCCAAGAGTTTAACCCAACCTAGTGTGACTTCCTAAACTTAGGGGCTGGGGTGAAATGAATTGAACTGAGAACTGGGCAATTTGGAGTAAAAACATGGCAACTATCTTGATATGGAAGTCAAAGAGCAGGAAACTAGAGCACAAAATAGGACGATCTTCTACATTGGGGTTGAAAGACATAGATGGATGCCTTCATGATGATGAGGAGAAAGACACAGACGACATAATCACATGTCTTAAGAAGGAAGTACCACATGTTGAATGGACGAAAATACTATATGCAATATCAACCAAGACACACAAGCAAAAGTTTTCTTTAGAGAAAGACTAGCAACAGTTAAGATCCTTAGACAAACACATAAGTTGAAGGGTACAAACATCCTTAGACAAACACAAAAGTTAAGGGAGGGTAGCAAGAGTTAAGACCCTCAGACAAAGACATAATTTAAAGGGTACAAAGATTTAAATATCTAAGGAGCTTACTCCTATCTAGCTCAAACAAAGAAACACTGAACTCACCATAGTAAAGGAAGCATGCAAAGCATGCAAATGGGTGATTTATCGAGATGGGCAAGTGCATTGATTAAGGGCTTCAAATCCAAACCCACATACTGTTAGACTTAAATTGATGTCACAAGGCCATCGTATGATAGTACTAGAATGTAGCTATGACCTATAATAACTCGGGAGGAGTTGAGCCTTGTGTGCACTCCCCACATTTTTTGGCTATCTAGATCTAGTGAGCCACTTTTTGGTTTTTGTACTATGTCTCATAAATCTGTGAGGTCTTTTGCATACGTTAATACATCTTTCTTTCTTTCTATTGCCACCTTCAATACATCAAGAAAAGGACAATTTGTTGCCATCCACCATCTTTATTACATTCGAAAAAGGACGATTTTGTTGCCCTCAACCTCTCTCTCTCTCTCTCTCTCCCCCCCCCCCACGCCCCGCCTTTTCTTCCATGCCTTCTTCCTCTTCCCTTCCCTCATCTTTTTCCCTGACACTTGTGGCCTCTTCTCCTTTATCCTCTTACTGGACTTGCCCATCCAAACTCTTCCTTCTCTTCTTCCACCTCTTCCTTGACAACCCCTCTTACCTCCTCACCCAATTCTCCCTCTCCTCATTCCTTGACAATTCTCCCTCTCCTCATTCCTATAGTTGTTGTGATCCTCTAGGTTGCAATTCAACTTCCCCAATCGATCAAAATCAATTCTCGCATCACTCAGCTTCAATGTCTAGTCATTTTGAGTTGCATTAGAACTTGAGTATCTAAGAGGTGCCCTACCTTGTGTTGCTTAGATGTGACATCATGGGTTAGAACTTGCCTCTCATTTGTTATTGTGGTATTTTAAACTTTGGTGTTTTCCTTCTATGTTTTGTTACACCATGTCAAACAAAGATTTCTGAGCTACTCACCATTATTGTTTATTCTACCGTGGTTTTATTGCTCAGTATTGGTATTATGTAGCTTGCTTTGCGTTCACAAGATGCATCATCGATACAAAGCAACACTTCTCCGTCATCCTATTCAATTAACTGCAATGAATTCCTTAATAAAATTGATCTTGTTAAGGCGATGTTGGACAGTTGAGAATTGCACAAGTTTTCGTGAGCCTTCACTTTGAAAATATTTCAGAAGCTTGGTTTTGTGAGTTCAACTAGGTGGCTCCAATCGATGCAATATTTATATTATTCTTTCATAAGCATCTGATCATGAGCATGGCCCTTTTGGATGTACACTTTCTCGTGCTAAAATTTTAAGCACATTGCTCTCTCCATCTTGCGCTTTATTTATGGAATAGCCATCTGGTTTTTGTTTTCTACCTTGATTGAATTTGGAATTGATGTGAAGGTCATTGGAGAATGTCATCAATTGTAAAACTGGATCATCTCCTTGTTTTACGATTGTAAACATTGAAAATGCAAGAAAAGAAGGATTTATAATTGATGAATCTGTCACAATGTAGCAAAATACATTGTGCTTTCCCTACTTGCACAAATCCCATCTCTTCTAGTACTTGGAGGTGACAAAGCTTTCAATGATGGCAACAGTCATGTTTTTGGGTCTATGTCAAGATACAAGGCTAACAATGGTTTACTACTTGGATAAGTGACCTCCTCCTGCTCTCATCACAAAAAGTGCTCTACTTCATGGAAAAATGAGTAGATTTTTCTTGTTCCTTTGCTGCTCTTCATCCCAAGGCGTTTGTGTTGGCAAATGCAAGGGATTATTATTATCTATACAATATGGGCTCTTGATGACTAATAATACAACACGAGCTCTTTATGAGACTAATAATATCTCGTTTATGTTGGCAAGTAGACCAAGGGTTTTGGACCTCTCATAAAGATGTTACCTTGATAACGAAGGAGGAGGAGTGTTGACACTTAACGAAGTGTCATACGATATTCAAGCACTAGATTGTATTGTTTATGGGATGGTGGCAAATAGGAACTCCTCCCATTTGGATTTATGAAGTGGAAGGTAACCATTGGCTTTACCTAGTCTACAACCACCCTCTACCACTTACCCATCTGGATTTAGGTGTTGTATTTTGGAATCGCTTCCATGGTTGGATGCATGTAACAGGTCTCGACTTTAGAGTATACTAGAAATCATGTTGCTCAAAACTAAAATTTTAAATATTTGTAACATCCTTTTACATGTATATTAAAAATGTTTGCGAAATCTTTCTTTGAAGCTACCACCTATTTGCAAAGGTAAACTTTCTAGATCTTGAAATACACACGCATGCGTGATTATGTAATCTCCAATTTTAATAAGAAAATGGACTGTAGGTGTTAACTAGTTACTAGAAATGAACTCTGGGAAACAAATCTTACTGATTTCAGTTCCTTCCTTTTTTCACTAATATGAATTTTTGATACAAGGAAGCAGTTGAGTCGATTGCACATGTATTGTTCTATTGGTGTACTAGCCTACATTTCTATTATATTTGTTTATACACTTACCAAGTCCCAGAGGAGAGCTCTCCTCCTTGGGCAAAGAGGTAAGATTATTTCCAACTGGAGAGGAACTTAGGCCTCTTGCAAAAGAACAGCTAGGATGGAGTATGCTTTGATTGGACTAGAACCCGACTGGTTAGCTTTATAATGGAAGGTTCTTTGTTGGTGATCAAATTTGATCCTTTGTCCATGTAGAGAAAAGCTATGCGGTGATAGGCTACTATAGTAGCCTCTATAATTGATACTTGATTTGGTTTTATGTTCGATGTTGAAAACCATTGTGAGAAGAACCTCAATGGGTTACCACTATGTGTACTCTTTCTTAGTCATCATTGAAGAGTGGGCCCCACACTTGAAAAAGTAGGAGCCCACTCCCTATTTTTTCACTCTTTTTCTCTCCTAAGCCCTCTCATTTGCTCTCTTTTCCCTTCTCCTTTTCTCTCCTTTCTCATTTCCAATCTTGATTCATAGAAGTGCCGTGACTTGTTTATACACGCATAAGAAAAACCCTTTCCCACCTTTCATGTTCATGAATGGTCTCGCTTTAGGGATATTGAAAACGCTAAAGTCTTTGTTATGTTTAATCAACAGAGTTTTCCAATGCTATTTTCCACTAGATTAATGGACTGCCCAAACCCTCGGTAGTCTTCACTAAACCCGAGAGTCTTCCAAAGAGTTCACGTGAAGGACATAATGGCTTGTGTGGACATCGTCAAGGATCATGGGTACATCATCCATGAAGAGTATCAATACATAGAAGAGGATGTACAAGAGGAGGTCACAAGTGATCCCCCTAGCAATGTCAAAGCAAGCGACAATAAAGTAGAGTAGTAGTCTTTTTATTTCAAAATATACATGACAATGTCTTTTTTGGAGACCAATTTTGTTTACAGATATAAATAATTTTGGACGTTTAAAGAAAAATATTTTTACTTTTATTATTATTTTCTAGTGTTGAGTCAGATGGCATGTATATGATGAGAGAGTTTTAGGCACTTTTGTAATAATTTTTTTCAAAATTCCACATCATCGATATTTTTATTGGGCACTAACATATATACTAGCCCTAGTACTGTTACGCCTCGATGAAAATTCTAACAAAAATATCAATAGATTTTTTCTAATAGATATATCGACGAAAATATCGACACTTCCCTGCTTTGGAAAACTATTTTTTAACTATGTTTTTCATTAAAAATTGTGTCGGAAAGCAACCAATACCTTGTAGCAAAATTGATAAGATACTTGGTTAAACTATTTTCTATAGCCCTATCGAGCTATGTTTTATTTAGTTCATGAAACCTATCCCAATATGCCAATGATTCCCCCCATTCAACCCAATTTAATGTGCAGTGGGGATATGACTAATCGTTGATGGAAGCCAATAGTAGATTAGTCAACTACCCTAACTCCTAGTCATTAGTTGAGGCAATATAGCTAAATTGAAGGAAGTGGAGTACCAGTAAGTATTTCATGGATTCAATCCCCTTGACTTCTAGCTTTAGTGTAGCCCATACTCTCCCTTTATATTGCACGAATGGAAGATTTGATTTGAGGGTAGGTCTATTCATTTCCCTTCTTGTCATAAGTTTTTTAAAAATAATAGCTTACTACTTCATGGAGTTTTTGATATTTGTAAGGGATAATTTTATGGATATGATCCTATAATTAACTTGCATGTGACTACAAGAATACTCCCTGAGTGATCTTGATAAACAACAAATATCACACTAGATGCTAGATTTTACTTTTAGTTCTTGTTAACATAGTACACTAGTTTTTTAAAATAAAAAGTATATTAATTTTGAATTTTGTAAGTAATACATTCTAGAAACCATATGTTAAAAGTTGTAGAACTACCATGAATAGTATTAGAGGTGAAGATGACATTGGTAAGTACACTAGTTTTCAAATGTTGTAAGTTCTTTGCAATGGCTAAATGGATAGATAGAGTTTTGTGATATGTGGATTGAATATGTTGGACAAGAGATTAGTTGTTTATCATTACGATATTTTTTTTGATTGAATTGTTTTCACATGTTGTATAGTTATGAGTTGATTCGACCATGAAAATTTCTTAACAATAATCTTGCTTAAAGTCACATTCCCATCGCTCACTCTTAACCATTAAATTTTTACATTCCAACTTCTTTCTCTTCATAATAGTCCTTAAAGTACCTATTTTGAAGGGGTTAAATTTACAAGGATGTTTTAGGGGCCGTTAGGCAATTTACCTTAACTAGACTCTTCAAATGCCAATAGGAATGCACAATTATGTGAACATGCTCTTAAGAGCCTTAACTAGTGCTCCCTAACTAGTTGTGGGAATAGGCCCTAAGAAAGATGTTCATGTCAACTCAAAACCTTTCCATTACCACATCATAGGAGAAAGGAGTACATATGAGTCTCATCTGGAAGAACAAAATGTTACACTTCAAAAAGTAGCTTGTGTACATCAGTGGATTTTGGTGGAGTCTGGTGTATTGCAACACTAGAAAATCATTTTATTGCAAGGTTTAAAAACAAGATGAATTTCATTCATGTGGCCTGTTCGAGATGGTGCACGAAAAAGGGGGAGAGAGAAGAAGAAGAGGAAGAAGGAGAGAGAGAGAGAGAGAGAGAGAGAGAGAGAGAGAGAGAGAGAGAGAGAGAGAGAGAGGCGGAGGATTTCAAGGGATAAAAAACTTATGCAAAAAACAAAGAACCGAATATTTGATTTTTCTATGTCAAGCCCAGACGGTTACTGAGCCCAATCCCATTGGGGCGGGAAAAAAAGAAAAGAAAAAAGAGGGAGAAGAAAACAAGAAGATATTCCAAGCTTCGAGGTGTGATCAAGCTTGTTCACGAGAAGGGTTGGAAGAGGAGAGGAGGAAGTGGTGTGATGGGTGGAGCGAGATTTCGAGCTTGTTTTTGTTGGGAGGAAAAAGAAGAAGAAGAAGAAGAAGAAGAAGAGATTGCAAGATGATAAGTTAAGGGTGGGGGCGTTTGGCAA
Source organism: Dipteris shenzhenensis (assembly GCF_047967505.1). Taxonomy (NCBI): domain Eukaryota; kingdom Viridiplantae; phylum Streptophyta; class Polypodiopsida; order Gleicheniales; family Dipteridaceae; genus Dipteris; species Dipteris shenzhenensis. Next base: position 24,768,456 of record NC_141597.1, on the reverse strand, counting down.
GCCAAATGGGGAGGCCTTTTTTGGGGCAAGGCATTGGATCCACCGTTATTTCCTCCAAAGGATCTACCAATGTCCATTTGAAGCGCATAACCACATGATGCATCAATACCATCGCCTCCATCCTCGCAAATTCGTTCCCCGGACACATCCTCGGTCCCCCTCCGAATGGCACGAACGTGAACGGTGCTGGCCCCGCTCCCTCGAACCTCGCCGGATCAAACATCGTCGGATTCGGAAAGTATTTCGGATTCCTGTGCGTCGAATTTACCGTCCAGTAGATCTGCCCACATTTCAGCCATTCATTAAACCCTTACGACAGCATTTACCGTCTCCACTGTCCCCCACCACCCAACACTTTCGTCAGCCAGGCCCCGTTTGATCCCGTCACCTTTCCAACATGCGACGGAACAAAATTGTCTTATCTCACTCACAGCCGTCGTGCAGATCGAATCGACGCACCACTCAAATCGATTGTTCGGGGCAACGGAGAGAGAGAGAGAATAACATTGAGGATTCAGCAATTTTGAGTCTTGCCGTAACTTCTCAAATACTTGCGTCAACCCCGGTGTGTGAATCGTTGAAATCGACTTGTATCTCAAAGCTTAAGACATTCAATCGGTTAAACGCCGGCAATTCAATCAATCGATTTTTCAAGGCAACGGAGTTACGGAAAGCTTGAATCATCGAGCAATTAATGTGTTCACCTTCCACGTCTTGGGAATGGTAAATCCACCAAAATCGATGTCTTTGATCGCTACACGGAATGCTCCCTGCACCGGTGGCTGCAACCTTAGCGTCTCTTGCACCACTCGCCATGAAAGCTTCATCCGCTGAATGTCAGCCCAGCTCAATGGATCCTCCGGCCTCTTACCTGCTGCTATCTCCTTTTGCTCTACAAAACGAGAAGCGAAATCAATTAACAAAGTGTAGTCCTCCTGCAATTAAATTCATCCATGACTATCTCTAATTACCTTTCCACACTTCTTCGAGCACCGCCGGATTCTCCGACAGATACTTGCACACCATGGTCTTCGTCACCGTGCTCGTATCGTGGCCTGCGAACAACAACAACAGAATGTTGTCCTTCATATCCTCATCCGTTAGCGGCTTCCCGTTCTCATCCCTGAAACTTAGCAGGCACGACAGTAGATCTTGATCCGTGGTTGCCTTGCCGTTGGCCAAATCTCTCCGCCTCTCCTCTATCCATCCTTGGAACTGCTTGCGGAGCATGTTAGCTGCAGCGATGGCTTTTGAGTATCTTGTCCCCGGAAGTTTAATTGGCAATTGCAAGATGCCTTTCATCATTGTCGAGAACGGCTCTTCCAACATCTGCTGCTCCTCCTTCTCGTATCTGCTCATCAGAAGCTCGCACGCCAATTGAAAGGCAAAGCGCTTCATCAAAGGAAACACCATTACCTGCTCTTTACCTTCCCAATACTCGTCCAGAAACTTTCTTACGCTTGCGTCTGCCCTCGCCGTGTACATCTGCAGCGCCTCCGGTCTCAGAAATGTCATGGCAGCTTGCCTTATCCGTTTGGCCGGATCGCCTCTGAGGGCTATGAGCGAGCGAGAGCCCAAGACATCGATCACACTGCTGGGCCACGAGACGTTGACATACTTGTTCTCGTTGTTGAACACCATTTTGTTTCCTGAAGGATTGCAAGTCAACACAGTGGGATCCCCGATCAAGTTCGTTTTGAAGATCTCGCCGTGTTTAGCAACGCGAGAGTCCACGAATTCCCAAGACTTGTTCCGCTTTTGCGTTTGCAGAAAGTCAAGCGTTTCACCGATGAACGGCAAACCGTATCTGCCAGGAGGCAGGGGCTTGCCATGGCTAGGTTTCTTCGAGTATCGCCAGAGCTGCAGAACGAGGGTGAAAAGCACGATTCCCGCAGAGAGAAAGAGCGTTTCACGTCTCAGATTCCGCAGGTAACTATCTGTAAGCAGGAACCAGTGCTTGAATGTAATCTCGAGGCTGGGGAATGCCATATGGAGAAAACTTGTAGAACAGAGCGGAAGCAGCCGATGTAACAGAACTTAACTTATCTCTGTCTCTCTCTGTCTCTCTTTCTTTCTCGCTCTCGCTCGCGCGCGCAATCTCTCGACTCTTTCACTTGTTGACTCGCGTGCGCGCCCTTTCCCTCAGTTGCACTCTCGACTCTTTCATGGGTTGACTAATCACTCTCTCGACTCTTCGTTGCTCTCTCCACTCTTTCACTTGTTAACTGGCATGCGCGCTCTTTCCCTCAAGTCACTCTCGACTCTCTAAATGGTGCGCGCTCTTTCCCTCACTGTGCCCCCCCAGCTCTCTCTCTCTCTCTCTCTCTCTCACACACACACACAAACACACAAACACACACTCTGTGTCTGTTGGGGCCTCTTCTTCCACTCTGTTCACTCTCTCGGGTACTCTCTACACCCTCCAGGCCTTCCTCATAGTTGTTGGGCTCTATGGTGTATCTGGGTATGTGTGAATGATGGTCCATGGGCGTTCTAATAGAGATGGAAGGGTAAGATTCGCGAACTGCAGGCAGCGTCGTCGTAGAGGCGTTAGCATCCTGGAAGGAGGAAGCAGACAAAAAATGTCGATTGTTTGAGAGATCCCCGGATGGCCGTCCTGATACCGTGCAAAAATCCCCTCGCGTTTCATGCCTGCCAAATTTAAGGGTGGTTAAAGACAGACTTGTGGGCAGCTAAAAAAAGCTTTGGAGAGTCTTAAATGGGCAATTTGATCACGGGAGGGAAGGGCGAGAGGGTCAAGGTGCAAAGGCGATCAGAGGAGGGATTGACGAGCAGGAGGGACGAGGGGCGAAGAGCTCGATGCTTCGTCTACCTCCATAGCCAAGAGCTCCCGTGCTGGAAACAAGCAAGCGATTTCACAGACACACAAAAAATGAACTCTGCAAACGTGTTTCTTAGTCTTGCTTTTCACGTATTCTTAATCTCTAAGTATTTAAGGGGGTTAAGAATCTTTATTAAAAGTGAGCATTTAATGGGAAATGATCCTCTATTTGAATCTCATTGCCCAAACTTGGACAGCCAAAGTTGCTTGCCCAAGAAATTTCTTATCATGGGCACTAGGTGGAAGGTGACTCAGCTTTTGGACTCCCCTAAATTTTTGCTGTGCATAAATGGGGGCGCCCATCCACACCAATGGAGCATCATGATTAACTCCCCCCATTTATGATGGGAAGGCACTCTTTGGTGTATAAAGGGCCTAAAATTACTAACTTAATTAAACTAAAACTGTTTCGAAGGATTTGGGCTCATCATAAAATGCATTTTTTCATTGTGTTCGTAGCTCCTAATACAAGTGTTTCATTGCTTGTCCCTCATAGCACGTCCAACTCTTTGCCCACCCTAATCGCCATTCGATCATCTACCAGAGCCACTTGTGGACGTCGATCTCACGTTAACATGGGTTTCCTCAATGCTACCTTTAGCCTTGTTGGGATATTCTTGTCATCACTAAGGGCCAAATACATAAGCTAACTAGGGTGCGGTAGACGAATGAAGAGAGTAGTCTATAATATGTTGATTATAAATTAACAATGAAGAAACGATGACAGGTCGGTGTTTGAAAAATACCAGAATATAAACTAAGCTGACAATAGCAAGCCCGACCAAATGGCGTATGTGTTTAATCGTTCCCTTCTTGCGAACGTCCTAGACGTGCCACTTCACTCTCACTCCAATGCAAACACACTGCGACAACTAGTCTCTCTCTCTCTCTCTCGCATTGCAGTTGTTCTTCTTGTTCTTCCTCTAGCTTGGATGCATCAGCCCAGACATGCCAGAGTTTGTACTCTTTGCGACTTGCAATCAATTGAGACGGAGACACATGTAGCACCCCCAATATGCACATATCAGGGAGGACTACCAATAGATACTGAAGGAGTCCGCTCAGTTGATATCAGTTCTCTCTACTGCCTCTCCAACAGCATTGGGATCTTTTGTCACCCATCTTTTTACATGTCATCAGGAACTCATCGAATCCTGACCCCTCTTTTTGAGGAGACTTTCTTTACATTGTATTGAGATGGTCCCATCGGCCATTTTTGGCCCCCAATGGATGTTAATTAATTCTACTTCTACTTCTACTTCCTCTCTCTCTCTCTCTCTCTCTCTCTCTCTCTCTCTCTCTCTCTCTCTCTCCCCACATGGAGCCCATAAGGACCCTCTCTTTTCCATATGTCCACATCCTCCTTATTACACATGGGAATTCTGGAAGGATTCCTCTTGACTCCACACTCCTCCACATGCCTTCCACACGCTTGGCATGTGGCCTCTCTTATATTATTGGAACACATGGACATGAGCCCACCTCTTTATACGACTCACTCTTCCTATTTCCTAAAAACCCCATAATATCCCATACACAAATAATTCTCACCCCATACCAAGGTATTTATAATTCATACCTATGGTATTTACAATGCTTCATTCCACTCATCCTCTCAATCGCATACAATATCTTAGAAAATAGAAACAAGTGAGAGTTGCTAGGCTATCGCTTGATACTCAAACTCTTATCAAACATAGAAGAAAACAATACCAATGCCAAATAATTTTTGGCATCACATCTTTCCCCCCCCATCAAATCCTCTCTAGTGATAGAGAGGGTCTGCTAGCCCTCAAGGTGGTCTATCATAGAAGAATTTAAGGTGATACTCATTGGTGCATCCGGGTATCATGATGCCATCAACATCCTCAAGTTGATAATTTCCATTCGTGACCTTCTTTTTGACTCAATATGGTCCCTCCCATCGGCCGATAAAATTTTTGTCTAGCTGTTTGTCCAGACGGCTATCAAATCTCATTACCAAATCTCCTTCTGGAATATATTTCTTCTTGCGTAATTTGGTGTCAAAACGGGCCTTGCGCCTTTTTTGAGAATCTTCCAAGTTTTGTAAGGCCTGTAATCTACATTCATCCAAGGCTTTTAGCTATACCAAGCATTGTTGCTCCACACCCCATTGGAAAGAAACTCCTTTTCTTGTCAACAAGTTCACGGGATGCATTATCTCTATGAAATCATCACAAAAGCATTGATAATACTTGCTTTTTCCTAGAATTCTACGAACACCAGTGACACTCTTAGGACTTGGCGATGCCATGATTGCTTGAACCTTGTCAGGATCCATTTGTAGGCCTTCTTCAGACACAATATGCCCCAACAAGACTACTTTTGTTTGAGCCAAATAACACTTGCTAGGATTTAGACACCCTTTTGCTTCATCAATCCGAGCTAAGGCCATCTTTAACTTCTTTATGTGATCTATGCACCAAGAATAAATGCAAAAATCATCCAAAAACACCCTTATGAACTTTCCCAAGTAAGGCTCGAGCACTTGATTCATGAATCTTTAAAATGTAGTTGGTGCATTAGTCAATCCAAAAGGCATCACTCTATAAGCAAAAACTCCCCAAGGTGTGACAAATGATGTTTTCTTTTGATCTTCCTCCTGAATATGAATTTGAAAGTATCCAAAATACCCATCACATATAGAATACATCTCATGCCCTACTACTTGATCTAGTATTTCATCTTGGAATGGCAAAGGAAAATGATCCCTCTTAGTGCATGCATTCAAAGGACAAAAGTCCACACAAACCCACCACTTATTTCCTTTCTTTGGTGTGACAACTACAGGAGATATCCATTCTGAATCATCAATAGGTAAGATGAATCTCGCCTCAAGTAGTTGTGTTACCTCTTTCTTTAGTGCCTTAGCTTGGATTACCCCCAATCGCCTTAAGCGTTGCACAACTAGCTTGCTTTCTAGCTTCAACTCAATCTTGTGCTCCACAAGAGAGACTGGTCGAACATGTGAATAGCTTGTTGCAAAGAGACATGGAAAATCATCTAACATATCTAAGTAATAGAGCTTCTCACTACCTGATAGAGAATCATCAAGAAGCTCTTCATTGCGTTGGCGTCGTTTAGTGTGCTCCACATCCTCCACATGAAGTGTCTCTACAGGATCTTCTTGTACCACCACCTTGTTCCCTCCTGAGTCATCCCGATCAGCACCAAGACAAAGGCCAAAGGCCACGCCTTCCACCTCACCCTCTGAGCTGGACTCCTCAGAGCTACATCCTGCCTCTTCTTCTTCATCGGTTAAGTCACAGCTCGAACTCTTTGATGTTGAAGATTTCTCCTTGACAACTTCCTTTTTGTGACTTCTGATGTTGTAGCGCACCTTCTTATCATTTCCCTACTGCAAAATCAATTCTCCAGTATCCCACTTTTGAATAGCCTTCACCTTGCATAGCCAAGGCCTTCCCAAAATCAATGGATAGGCACGTGCATTTGGCTTGGTAGGGATCACCTAAAAAGTAGTTAGCATAGAAATTCCACATACATCCACTTCTAAATTCTTCACAACTCCCAAGGTCTTCACCCTAGTGTTGCTAGCCAATTTGATGCGATAAGGAGAGGTAGTACTAGAATATTTTAAATCAACATCTATGATGGTCTTCTCACTCATGACCTTAATTGATGCACCTCCATCAATGTAAACATTAGAAATCACTTGACCATCAATGATCACATCAACCACAGGTACATCATCACCAGCATCTATATCTACCTTTTTAACAACAGGAATGGCACTTTTCTTCTTTTTCTTCTTTGACACTCTTGTGCTAGCTAGCTTTCCCTATTCCTTCCGTAGTTTTGGAGACAAAGCAAGTAATTGAGCAAAGGTGATATGAGCTTCCTTTTCTTTAAGGTCAGACAATAAGTCATAGCTTCCAATGCCTTGTCCTAAAGGAAAGTCTAACTAGGCAATTCTCCTTCTAGATGCCCTCTTTTTTTTAGTACGGCATTCCTCTTCTTGATGTTCCTCATCTACTTCTTCCTTGCTTTCTTCTTCTTCTTTTGCTTTACCATGCCCCCGTTTAGCCATCATTACCTCTCTTTCCTCATCCCCTGAAGAAGCTTCTAACAAGGATACTTGTTTTTCTTCTTTCTTTCTCAATCTAGGACACTCAGGGTGATAGTGACCCTTTTCATTACATTCATAGCAAGTGATCCCACTTTTATCTTGAGGCCTATCCTCACTTTTTGGTGCTCTAGGTTGTCGTGAATTAACCAAATGAAATTTCAAATCAGCAAACTCTGCCATCAATTGGGAGATATTATGATCTAACTCAGAGGACTTTGGTATCTGAGGAGTGCCCATTACCTCCACCTTAGGAGTTGAAGCTGTTGAAGACGCAAAAGAGGATTCGATCTTTAGAGAAGCTTCTTTCTTGGTGGTAATGCGAAGTGCCTCCATGTATGTTGTTGGATCTTTACTCATTACTTTTGAGTGAGGATGAGGCTCAAAAGCCATAACAAATTTGCTCATCTTTAAGTGCTCCATCCCTGAGAGACTTTGAGGGGCTGATGATGCAGATGCCACAGCTTGCAAAGGTACCCTTTTATACTTTGTCCATAAAGTTTCATATTGGATTGCCAACGAAGAGACCATCTCACCCTCTCCTTGGTAGAGCTGGTGCAACTGCAACATCAAAGCATTTGGCGACTCCATTGCCCAAATCTTTGCTTCATTGCTGCCACCACTTGGTCCCAGTCCTCCTTGGTAGAGTTTGGCAAGGCCTCATGCCAACTCAAGGCTACACCTTTAAGAAAATTAGGCAAAATCTCCACCGGATCCTTCATGGACCATCCAAAAAGCCAGCATCCTTGAACAAAATCTTGAAGATAAGACATCGGGTCTTCCCCTTGGGTTCCTCAAAACATTGGAATCTTCACCATGATGAAACACAAAAAGGAAACACCAAGATCCAAATAATATCCCAAACAAGATCCAAACAAGATCTCGCAAAGCCTTAGTATACCAAGATCAACTTATTATGCATAACCATTTGTTGAAAACCCTCCACAATGTGATCCTCAACGAAATCTTCAAAAATAAGTGACCAACTAGCACCATGAAAACATTGTGTATACATGCATTCAAGAATCACCCTTCTCACAATTGGAAGTGCACATAACAGCTTCAAGATATTTTACTCTTCATCATTTGCACAGAAAAAGAAATTGAAACCATTGAGAATCTCCACTCCATGGTTATAGTAAAAAACTACCCAAAGCCTCAACTCTTCTTCACACCAAGCTGCCAGTGCATGAAACAATCCCCAATCTATCATTGTGCTTGCTGACAGTGTTGTCGATTCACCAACATATTCAAGGGTGCAAACATAAAGGATATGATCATAATGACCATGCGAATAGCTCGAGCATCACCTTCACAATCTTCTAGTTCTCTTAAACAGGTTGCAATCTCTTCTAACAGAGTTCTTCTAGGCATCTTCTTTATCACATCAGAAAACACATGCCTATACTAGGCATAACATGCAATCAAGTACACGTGAGACCATTTAGTAAGGTGGGATGAATCCAATACCAAAAATACCCGACGTCTACACAAAAAAGATGTGGCATGAAGTTGGGAGTAATGAAACTTCATGCACCTCTTAGCTTCCTGCTCTTCCCAATCTTAATAAGAAAGACCCTTATCACTTGCAAAGAGAGATGAAGAAAATATTTTCATGCAAAGAAAACCACAACATATCCTTCTCCTTGCTTCCCTCAAAGGAGAATGATATGGTAACATCCCAAGTGACATTGTAGTCCAGCATCGGGAGAAAAAAGGGATCAGCAGAAGCGATTCTCTCACTAAGCCGTTCGGCACCAAAGAGAAGAGCGATGCATTATATATATCTAGGGGCTTAAAGGGGCTGATTTGGCTGTATGGGTAAATTCCAGGGAAACATGGCACCTCCTTCATAGAAGCCTCTAGAAATGGCTCAAAATCATTCTACAAACTGCTAGAAAATCCAGCAAAAAACTGAGATAAAAAATTAAAGTACATGAAGGGATGTGCCTTGGAGTGAGCTTCGTACTGATATAAGTTTTTTTGAAAACAGATAACCTGTTGAAGAGATATGGACAGTTTACTGAAAGGGGGTAAAAACTGGCATAAAAATAAATAGTCATACACAAAGACTCATAACTTCTTGTCGTGGATCCAATGTAAGAAACTAATTACATGGGAGGGAGACTTAAAGACAGCTTCACACTGATATAATTTTTATTGAAATCGGACCACGGAGGAGAAAGTTATAGGCCAAATATTGACAGGGGGTCTAACTGCTATATTAATTGCCATTTGCCCATGTAGATTTTGCCTAAGCAAACTACTCACTCATAGGACTTTCTTACAATTTTGACATGGAACTCCTCATATGCAGGGGACAATACGAGCACCACATAATTGAAATAACCTTTTTCATAGCAACTTCAGAAGTCAAGGCACTGGAAAAGGGAACTCAACTTGGAGGTGAGCTCAATTGAGCACAACATTCAACAGCGGACATGGAACTCAATATGGTGGTGAGCTCCAACACACTGACGCATGCTCTCACTATGTTAGAGATCACCAAGTTGAGTTCCTTCCCCAGTACAGAAGGTTGTGCGCAATTACGAGAGGCTCAACACCAAGTTGAGTTCTCTCCTAGTGCCTCATGGAATAAGACAACCCATTTCCCTTAGCTCCCCATCCTACAACATGGTTGGTCATGAGGTTTTTCTTTCAAGTCTTTCAAGGAATTGCCTTCGTCATAGCAACTTCTTTCAAGGCACTGGTGGGGTTATCAAAGAATTGCTTCTTTCAAGGCATCATTGGTCGAGAGAACTTAATGACGACCCATTTCCCTTGGCTCCCCATCTTGCAACTCCCTTGGTCATGGCTATGGCTGGTGGAGTATTGCAAGATGGAGAGCCAAGGCAAATAATGGATCCCATGACTTGGGTAGCATTATGAAGGGGTATCGAGGGTGCAACAGAAGATTCATCATAGGGGTAGAAGGGGGCTTGGAGAGAGCATGGAAGGGGGTAGCAGAGAAATTTTCATGGATGCAGTGAATTGTTTCTCTGCCCTTAAGGCCTTTATATAGCTAGACTTGCCGCCCTCCCACTCTTTCCCCCTTTGTTTCTTGTGTCAGTTGTGTGACTCTGGGTGCCTATCGCTGCTGCTAAGAGCACATAGCCCACCAACTGAATTTTGCTGGTAGCCCAGCCTAGTGTAGGCAGTCATCTACATCATCGTCTAGCCATGACGTGTGATTAGATGGTTGCCATGCTAGAATTTTTTGGTCATCGGAGCCAAGATCTTGTGTCAGTTGTGTGACTCTGGGTGCCTATCGCTACTAAGAGCACACAATCCACTAGCTGGATTTTGTTGGTAGCCCAGCCTAGGGTAGGCAATCATCTATATCATCGTCTATTCATGATGTGCGATTAGATGGTTTCCATGCTAGAATTTCTTGGTCATCAGAGCCAAGATCATGATAGTAGCCATGCTTAGCATAGGCGATCATATACATCATTGACTAGCCATGACGTGCGATTAGATGGTTGCCATGGGAGAATTTCTCGGTCATCGGAGCCAAGATCATAATAATTCAATGGGATGAGGGGGGAGAGCGGTGGCACATACACCCAGCTTTGCTGGTAGCCCAGCCTAGCATAGGCGGTCATATACATGATCGTCTAGCCATGATGTGTGATTAGATGGTTGCCATGGGAGAATTTCTCAATCATCAGAGCCAAGATCATAATAATTCAATGGGATGAGGGGGGAGGAGCAGTGGCACATACACCCAGCTTTGCTGGTAGCCCAGCCTAGTGTAGGCGGTCATATACATCATCGTCTAGCCATGATGTGCGATTAGATGGTTGCCATGGGAGAATTTCTCGGTCATCAAAAAATGCTAATCTAGGCAGCCTGTGAACTAGATGGCCCCTCATGCAAAGTAATTGTTATTACAGTCAATTGAAGAAAGGAAAGATCAAAACAGGATATCAGATTAGCATTGAGTCAGTTCATCAGGCTGTAATAACAACAATAGTTCTCATTCTAAACTATTGTTATTACAGCCTAATACACCGACTGAATGCTAATCTAAGCTTGTGAACTCGATGGTCCCCCATGCAAAGTCATTGTTATTACAGTCTAATTCCGACTCAATGCTAATCAAAGCGTGTGAATTAGATGATCCCTCATGCACAATCATTGTTATTATAGTCTGATTTCGACTGAATGTTAATCTGAACCTATGAATTAGTCGGTCCCTCATGCATAGTCATTGTCATTAAAACAAGCTTGGTCCCTATTTGGGATTAGTATACTATTTGGGATTTACATTTTTCCTTGTTTGGGATTTATTGAATCAAGCATGGTGGTTGTTTGGGATTTACTAAAGGTTATATTTTGTGGGGGTTGCAGGTAATCCTAAACCAACACAAATGCATTTCGTTGCCAGTGCCTACCTTCTTTGGCTAGTGCCTACCTCCTCTAGCCTTAACTGGTGTTTGAGCTAACCCAATCACGATTGCATGATGTTCCAACCATCGAGCTGGTTTAGGACAATCACATTAAGTCCAAGCCAGCTTGACTTTGATGTTTGAGCTGAACCAGCCACACGGTTGCATGATATTCCAAACACCGGGCTGGTTTAGGACAATCACACAACTGGTGTTTAAGCTGACCCAACCATAATTGCATGATGTTCCAACCACTTAGCTGGTTTAGGATAATTACATTAAGTCCAAGCCAGCCTGGTTCTAGTGTTTGAGCTGAACCAGCCACACGGTTGCATGATATTTCAACCATTAGGCTGGTTTAGGACAATCACATTAAGTCCAGACCAACCTAATAAACTATCCCAAAGCTGAATCACAAACAACAACCGAGCTAGTTTAGGCCATCACTGACCTACGTCATATCAAGAAATGAAACAAATAAACTATCCCATTTGAAGCACAATCATAAGCAACCACTGGGATGGTTTAGGCAACCATTGACCTGCGTTGTATCAAGCATGTGTATGATGTGCTCGTCAAAAATCTTGTATCCCATCGGCTTTCTAAAGATGTCATTATTTGGAGAAACTCTCAAGAGGAGATGCACGAAGAGTGGAAGCAATGCCTACTCATCCTGATTCGAGTAGTCTATGGGCTTCAACAAAATGCAAGAAAAGGAGAGACAGCCAAAGTGCAGAAGTCATTACAATAGTGGAGACGTTTTGGCATGAAAATACAAGGTGTTGGTAGAGTTGTCACTCTACGAACTTTAGAGTGTAGGCTAAAGCTTGTGAAGACTCAAGAATGGTATTTATCTGAATGGCCTAATGTTGCTTCCTCGAATGCTACCACCAATCATGACATCACAACTCATTTTCTTTGCTCTGATGGCAACGATCGAATGCATGCATCTGCACAAATGCTTCCTACTGCTTTGCAAGGAGTCTTCTATTACTTGTGCCCTGACAAAGCTTTTCAGCTTTTCTATCTCACAGCCTCTGTTTGCTTCTTTTGTAAGCCATGGCGAGCTACATGTTGCCATGGCGATGATCAATGAAAGACGACAATGCCAAACCAAAATAGAGAGAAGCTAGCTGGTGAGGCAAGCAAAGAATAGAAGACAACTTACTCGAAAGAAGACTATGCAAAACCAAAGTCTATGTAAGGTCACGTCAAGGTGAGTGTGGGTTATAGGGCATTTGCAGGGCGGGGGTAGGTTGCAGGTACTTAATCTTCCAAGATTTGATGGGCGAGAGGTGTGAAAATTTGAAATTCATGGGAGTAGCCAAATTTCAACCATCGATTTTCCCCCTGCCAATGATACACGTTTGGAGCGTGCCCTGAAATGGGTATGCATCACTTAGCACAACATTGGAGGCCCATTAACCCATGCATAATGATCTCTTCTAGGTGTGTCCTTGGGTTGAGGAGAAGCTCACATATTGTAGTTTAGAATGATTACTTGGTTGCATGTATATATAGAACAAAATTTTGATGTTTTTGAATAAATTGCTATATCCTATAGTGTTCAGATGCATGGTTCACATGCAACATAGCACTTGTAATGCTATAATGGTCTCGTTCCAAATCCTTATTCTATAAAATTTTGCCCTCATGTTCAAGTTTGGAATTGCTACAATCTGAAGACAAAGTTTGCCAAATTTTGTTGAGTAATGCATAAGTTATGGGTCATGCAAGATACCCATATACAAAAAAGTCCCTCAACCTCACAAATTATCGCTACACCCAAGCAAACAATGACCTGCACTTAGAAGTACTTAGAACCATTTAGAAGTACTTAAAGCTTCTTATAAGTACTAGAAAGTACTTTAAAGAACTAGAAAGTACTTCAAAGTACTGGAAAGTCCTTTCTTACTACAGCGACAATGTGTCCCTTCTCCCTCCTCTCCCTCTCCCTCTCCCTCTCCTCTTTCCCTCCCTTCCCCCCGCCCCCTCCTCTCTCTCTCTCTCTCTCTCTCTCTCCGTGGTAATGCAAGGGACTACGCAAAAAAATAAAATAAAAATAAAAATAATAAAATTATATATATATATATATATATAGAATGTTTTAAAGTTCTATAAAGTACTTTTGAAAACTTTTGAGTACTTTTAACCTCTTTTAAGTACTCAAAAGTTTTCAAAAGTACTTAAAAGAACTTAGAAGTAATTAAAAGCTCTTAGGAATACTTAATAGCACTTGAAAGTAATTAAAACTTCTTAGTAGTATTGAAAAGTACTTTAAAGTACTTTAAAGAATTGGAAAGTAATTTAACGAGCTGGAAAGTACTTTAAAGTACTAGAAAGTACTTTAATGTAATGGAAAGTATTGTCTAGGTTGCTCAACAATACTTGAAAGTGTGTCAGAGTTCTTTCAATGTCCAACAGTGTACTTAATGTTTTTCAAAGTACTTGGGTCAATGTTAGCTTGGGTGTAGCCAATCGCGGAGCTGTTTTCGGGGCCATTTTGGGGCAACAATACGATGCGCTTCTGGGTGAATATTTGAATTTTGCACTGACCTGCACTTTCATGAAAATTTTCCCGACATCATGAAGGTACACTAGTGTAATAATGAGATGCAATATATTTGTTTAGAACACCGCATAGCTCAACACATGGCATCTCTACATTGCTTCACACACCGTAGTCTCTAGCTTACGTCGCCTGATCGCTTATCATGGCGCAGCCTTTTGCTATAGCTTTGTGACCTGTCACTAGGCACGCACCCATGTAGATCATTAAAATTGAAGGTTGGCTTGGAGAGAACACCGCACTAGTTCTTGCTGTAATAATTAGATGCAATCTATCATTCTGAATACTGTCGCAGCACAGTCTCTGGCCTGACCACTTGTCATGATGTAGCCTTTTGCCACTTCTTTGCCTGCAGCCCATGCAAATCATAGGTTGGCTTAGAGAGACCACCACGTTGGTTTTTGGCATAATAATGAGACACAATCTATCATTCTGAGCATCACCTTAGTGCAATCTCTGGATTTGACCACTTGTCATTGCCCAGAATTCAAGGTTGTCTTGGAGAGACCACCGCACTGGTTCTTGGAGTTATAGCTCCATTACCTATTTTTACGTATTACAGGAGGAGATCTATGAAAGCCAATGCCCTGGTTCTTGGAGTTATATATTTGTGTACCAAGCAAAATGTATTCCATTGTGCAACCAAGCAAAATGCAATTGATGATATGGCCCTTGAGGGGTCCCCTTTAGGGACAAGGGCCATATCAACATGCTATTTCTGTCCAGTGGCATCCTGTGGATATTGTATAATGCACATAGATATGGCCCTTGCCCCTAGAGGGGACCCCTCAAGGGCCATATTGTCAATTGCATTTTCTAAAATTTTAATTGTATTTTTCTAGATGTGTCTCCATGCAACAACAATGATAAGGTCATTTGAGTTATTTTAGCGCTATTTGGGTTATAAACAAAGGAAATTGGAGTCCTTGTTGCAGTAAATATAAATGATGGCAAAAGTACAATTTATCGAGTGAAAATTGAGCAAAAGAGATTACAATGTACATTTACGTCCAATAACAGATTATATAAAAATTATCAACTTATACCGAGCAAAAAATTGAACAGAGACAATAACAGGTTATATAAAAATTATCAACTTATACTGAGCAAAAAATTGAACAGAGGATCTTACATTTATAAAAACTTGGCAATTGCTGAGAGCCTTAAATAAAAGATTATAGGTAGCGGCCATAACCATTCAAATACAAATATAAAAGTTAACAATGGTGCATACTAAGAGCCTTAAATTGAACAAAAAGAGATTACATAAATGCCTTAGAGACCAAAACATTACATCGAGCAAGCCAAAAGTTTGTTGAGAGCCAAAAGTTTTAGCTATTGCTAAGAGCCTCGTCTAAGTAAGAGGGAATTTGTACAAATCGGTTTTCTGCCAGTCTAGCTTGTTGCATTAAAAATTTTTAGGGAGCCAAAGGAGGATATGATGGAGAGGCCAAAGACCATGCACATTGCTAGGACTTAGATTATGGCCCCCCCAGCAACTCGAGAGTACTCTGCTTTGAAAATATTGAGGCCTTCATCGACATCTAGGAGGAACCCATATAGCAAAACCATAAAGAGGCCCTCTGTGATGACATTCATATGTGTGGGGAGTCGCCTGTGGGAACGAAGGGTCTCCACTAGTGCTAGCATTTCTACTCCAGGTGAGTGCAACGCAATCACCTTATATGAGAAGGCAAATATTATTGGGATCACAGAGCATCGAGGGGGGGTGGTACTAGGCATGCTGAAGATGAGTGGGGGTGAGTGGAAGATGAAAAGGGGAGTAGATGCAGTGATGAGAGTTGGAGGAGGAAGCATGGAGCAAAGTAGAGTAGGGGCGAAAAAGAGCTAGAGGAGGGGTGTGGAGCAAAGTAGTAGAGCATGGGCGGATCAGAGCAACGTAGTAAAATGCCAAATGCCACGAATCTTATATATACTATAAAGTTCCAGCCACCGCGGTGGTTGGAGCCCAGGGTTCCATCTAGGCCACCTCAGTAATCCCCCAGATGGGCTGGTGATCATGAAGAAGATGCCATGTGGTGCCACTCCGATGGCTAGTAATTAACTGCCAGCTTGGTGGAATCCTAACCATGACAGACGTGGCTGATGAGAGCCACCACCACAGCGCAGTGATTTGCTTCTATTATTACAAGATGAATGTATTTGTAGGATGTGTGGATTTGTTATGGGAAACCAGCACATTGGTTGTTGGGATATACTAAAAACAAGCATGGGTTTTACCGTTCGGGATTTACAAAAACAATTTAATAAAACCAGCACGATGGTTGTTTGGGATATACTAAAAAGAAGCAGTCTCAATACAAATTCCATTTTGTATGACAAGTGGACATATTGTTTCCTTGTAATGTGACTACATGCATTTTCTTAGTACTATCTCAGTCATCCTCATCCACTACTCCAAGACACCCCAAGATGTGCTCATGCGTGTCTAAATCTAATTTGAAGACACTCTTGCCCTTCTTTCGTTGTGGCACACGTTGCATCTGGAACTTAATATAGCTCTTACTAGATGAGAGCACACACATGTTTGTGGAATCTTATGTAGCAGTTCCTAATTGCAGCCTATCTTGGATGTTTTTTTGTACCAAAAAGCTCCGACTACTAATCCCACTTCTCATATCCTTAAATGTTTCCTCAACATTGTACTTAGGTTTTGTGCACTGCAACAGAAAGTATGGGTCATCTTCCTCGTTCTCCCCAAAATCTGCAACAACTGCAAAGTTATCCCCCTCTTCTAGATAGTCATCAAAACTCTCCCCAAACTGTGGCGAGTCATTTGTCTCTCCATTTTTTGTCACTCCATCTAAACGTAGAGGAAAAACTTGAACTCACTCTAATGTCTTTGGAGTTGCAATGTTCTCACAATCGTCATCATGATCCCCTATGATGCACGCATTGCACAAATAAGAAACTTTTCTCGTTTTAATTAGTTGGTTGTTTGAAAATTCCCATATGCTATGTAGACCATGAACTCCTTTAATTTTCTCGCAATTGTGTTGGCTTCTCCTTTGCACTTCATCCACTTTCACTTCATGGAACACTCTGCGTACTACAGTATTCTTAAGGCTTTGTTTACTATATGTTGAATGTGTGCCTGTGGAGAGGTTGGTTGTAAGCCATGTTACAACATCATGGACATCATTGAATTTTTCTTGAGAGCATGCTAATTGGTGTTTAAATAGAGCTTGCTTAATAACAGCAACGCATCCATCATGTTCACCCTTGCCATGGCTAGACCCAAAGAAATTCCACATCATGTTTAGACCGGTCAGGGATTTGAACCTTGAGACAAAGTAGAATCCACGTGTTGATTTAAATTGAGAGGCAGCACCATTTGACCACACCCCATAAAGTGTTATATTTTCTGCATGGGGATTTTCCTTTTTCAGCCATTCCCAATGCAGTAGAAAAGCATGCTACAAAAATAGGGTGTCATGTTCCATATCATCAGAAATGTAGAAATGGTAAATGTGTTGCACTGACCTGGACTCCTGTGAGTCAGCAAGCAGATTGGCAGCAAGTGTGGAAGAATCAAGCAAATGACTGTACATGATATGCACAAGAATTGTTATCTACTTGTTGTACCAGTGAGCACTTTGTATCTCATCTTGTTCTTGAAAAGTATAATTTTCTGCAAAATCTATGATAGATACAATAGTATCACCAGGAAAATTGGCAAGGTTCATCCTGAACTGCTTATCTTGCCAGCTGGCCGTGAAATTGTGAAGCACATATTTTGGGATGGATTGAACCATGTGACCTACAAGCTCCCTTGGCTGGTGGGTGCTATTATATGATAGTATATCCATCTCTTTTTATCAGATCCTTGAACATTGACATTTTCAAATCTCCTCTATTTTAAAGCAATGTGGTTTTCTTCCCTCATTTCATTTGGACAGACATTGAATGTCTTCTTTTTTAGCTTCAAACTGCAATGCTTGCATGGCCACAAATGCATTCAATCCTATGCCACTCACGGTCTCCCTTTGGACAAACCACTGGCTCCCACAGAGACCTCAGGCTACAAAACCTACCCTCCCTTGCAAGACATGATGAGGATCCAGGTGGCCTACAGACTGCGCATTCATTAGGGAGGCATGGGCATCGATCTTTATGGAGCAATGCTCCAACACGACTAGATCTCAAGTCATTCATAGCTTGCTGGGCCAGGTTAAAGTCTATGTTTGTTTTGCAATAACAAACATTCTTGTCTTTGAGTTTCCTAATGTACCAAGGCTTATAATGTTCAAAGCTCCTCTGACCAATTGAAATGTCCAGATTCTGATCCACAAACTTGAGATAAAACTCCGCCTACTGACCCAACATGCGGGAACAATAGAACAATGAGCCCCCTTTTTACTACTACTAAAAGAATACAAAACACAGTCTAATTAAAGTATATAATGAAGCAAAATAATTTTCAACCACCGCGTTGGTTTAGGATAGTCACAATTTCAATCACAGGGCTGGTTTAGGACAGTCAACCATGGGGCTAGTTTAGGACAATCACAATTTCAACCACTCAAATGGTTTAGGACACTGTCACAGTTTCAACCACCGAGATGATTTAGCTTGATGGTCTCAACTTCACATATTAGACAATAATAAGTATATTGCTTTTCATTTATGAATTTCACCATTAGAAAATAACAATATATTTCTTTTCATTTCTGAATTCCACAATTTAATAGTGGTATATGACCCAAATAACAAGAAATTAAATTTAACGAATTTAAGTACTAAGAAACACAATAATTTCAACCACCGAGCTGGTCAATAAGTAATGTCTATTCAACCACATTGGTTCAGGACAATCACATAACTAGTGAATGAGCTAAAGCAGCCACGGTTGCATGATGTTCCAACCATCGGGCTGGTTTAGTAAAATAACAATATATTATGAAATATATTGCTATTAATTTCTGCTCAACCATGCCATCGGACTAGACAACTAATAATGTCTATTCAACCATGCTGGTTTAGGACAATCACATCACTGGTGATTGAGCTAAACTAGCCTATGGTTGCATCATGTTCCAACCACCAAGCTGAGTCACATTTAGTCCAAGCCTAGTTTAAGAAATGAAACAAGTAAACTATCCCAAAGCTCAATCACAAACAACCACCAGGCTAGTTTAGGCACCACTGACCTATGTTGTATCTAGCATATGTATGATGTGCTCCTCAAACACCTTGCATCCCATCCGCTTCTTACAGATGTCCTTTCTATTTGGAGAAACTCTTTTATTTTCATGCCAAAATGTCATCAATGTAGCAATGACTTCGGCACTTAGGCTCTCTCTCCTTTTTTGCATTCTGTTGAAGCCCATAGACTTCTCGAATTGGGATGATCGTGCATTGCTTCTGCTCTCTACGTTCAACCACTAGAGCCATGTTGGTCATTCTGATTGACAACATCTTCGACATTGTGCGCCCAAGCCGTTTCTCCTTTGTTTCAAGGGACACCAACATAGCTAATGTCACCCTCTTTAAAGCTAGTTGATCTAAGCTGTGCACCCCTTCCACTTTCTATAGGGAATTTCTCAGGTTAGAGAGCATCGCCTCTTGGGCGTGCATCTCCCGAGGTGTTGGTAATCACCTGAATGGCCTAATGTTGCTGCCTCAATTGCTCCCACCAATCA
Source organism: Dipteris shenzhenensis (assembly GCF_047967505.1). Classification (NCBI taxonomy): domain Eukaryota; kingdom Viridiplantae; phylum Streptophyta; class Polypodiopsida; order Gleicheniales; family Dipteridaceae; genus Dipteris; species Dipteris shenzhenensis. The sequence continues at coordinate 24,748,886 of NC_141597.1, read as the reverse complement.
TGACACCACAGCTCGTGTTCTTCGCTCAGATGGCAATGATCAAATGTGTGCATCTGAAATTGCTTCTTGTTGCTGCTTTGCAAGGAGTCTTCTTTGTTCTCATTGTTTCTCCCTTTGCAAATGTTGCAAAAGTGTCTTCCATTGCTGATTTGATACCGTGCAAGCACTTTCCTCGAACTGTACTCTCTTCCTTGTGCCTTGACCTGGGCTTTTGGCTTTCCTGTCTCGCAGCCTCTTTCTGCTTCTCTTGCAAGCCATGGTGAGGTGCATGTTGGCATTGACGCCATGGCCACGATCAGCCCATAATAGATCCAGAGAAGCTAGCTGGTGAGGCAAGCAAAGAATAGAAGAAAACTTATTTGAAAGAAGACAATGGCAAACCAAAGTCTATGCAAGGTCATGTCAAGGTGCGTGCAGGTTGCAAGGCATTTGTAGGGCGAGAACAGGTTGCAGGTACTTAATCTTCCAAGATTTGATGGGCGGGAGGTATGGAAATTCGAAATTCATGGGAGTAGCAAAATTTTAGCCGTCGGTTTTTTCCCCTCTAATGATACACGTCAGTAGAATTGGATATCCCAAACAAGTGCAATGTGGTCTAAAATGCTCTAAAACACAAATAGGCCAAAGGGCATGCTATCGGGTTTGATGCTGTGTATTATTAAATGCAATGACCTTTGGCATGCTTATGAGCCATATAGCAAGTAAGTGCATGGAAAACTTGTGTCCGTCTCTCTCCTCTTTCTCTTCCTCTCAGCAACTCTTTATCTTAGATGCTTAACCCTAAACCCTAAGCCCTAAATCATAAATCGTAAACCATACAACTTACTTTCTATATTCTAAACTCTTAACCTTAGATACAAAGCTATAAATCCTAAAATCCTAAACCCTAAATTGTAAATCGTAAACCATACAACTTGCTTTCCATATTCTAAACTCTTAACCTTAGATAACAAAGCTAAAAATCCTAAACCCTAAACCGTAGACCCTAAACCTTACAACCTAGATCCTAAACCTTAGAACTTATATCTTAGACCCTAAAACATGATCTCTAAACCCTAGACTCTAGATTATAAAACCTAGCGAAACCCTAAAATACAAGCAATAATTTACAAAATTTGGTGATTTGTGCAACACATTTGGGCCTGTTGCATGTGCAACAGGTTGGTGGGTGCAACCCCAACCTGTAGCATAAATAGGAAAAACGGTGTACCCCCAACCTATTGCATGTGCAATAGGTTGGTAGGTGTAACCCCAACTTGTTGCGCAAATCACCAAAAATACCCCCAACCTATTGCATGTGTAATAGGTTGGTGGGTGCAACGCCAACCTGTTGCACAAATCACCAATTTTTGGTGATTTGTGCAATAGGTTGGGGTTGCACCCACCAATCTTTTGCACATGCAACAGGTTGGTGGGTGCAACCTGGTGATTTGTGCAGCAGGTTGGGGTTGCACCCATCAACATGTTACACATGCAACAGGTTAGGGGTACACCTTTTGACATGTTGCACAAATCACCAATTTTTGGTGATTTGTGCAATAGGTTGGGGTTGCACCTAGCAATGTGGTGCACATGCAACAGGTCCTCCCAACTTGTTGCATGTGTGAAAGGTTGGTGGGTGCACCCACCACCTATTGCACAAATCACCAACAACAGGTTGGGGTGCACCCACCAACCTGTTGCTTTAGGGTTCATGGTTTAGGTTGGGGTGCACATCAATATATTTTGTATTTTGATTTCAAGTGTGAGATTTTTTGCGCTTTTTTACAATCACTAATGCTTTTTTTCTAAAATTGTTACAGGTATTTACCCTAACAGAAGGTTTAGAGGTGGTGTTATATGAGAAGAATGAAGTTGTAGGCTTTGGACAAATACATAGTCTTGATCCTATGAATGTGTGTCAATTTCAACATTGTGGTGAGAGAGGATGTGTGGTGATAATAACCAATGTGCTAAGTCCCACGGTGCATCTAAAATATCCACATGGAGACTTTAAAACATTGGGTAATATCTTACAATGTGACATTTTTTATATGCAAGTAAACAGAACTCTTTGGGACCGAGATGAAATCGTTCCTAAGATACGCTTTCAAGATATCAAGAGACCTTTTATTGAGGGGGAAAAAGTTGAGATGTTGTCTTGCTCAGGAGAAGTGTTAGGACTTGGCATATTTAAGGGCTATGCTCAGAATCTTCTTTGTATGGTTGAGGCAATTAAGCTTACTAGTGAAGGGGTCATTCAAAATGCAATGGATAATATGTCACATCTAGAGGTCCTTAATACTATATCTCATCTTCAGGTTCATTGAAATCAAATTTACCTATTAAGAAATTTTGCTTCTATGTGGTGGAAGATACATGAAAGTATTATGAGAAGAAAAGAATTGCACAAACGGGTTCAGAATTAAGAAATCCTGGTAGCTCTAAATACTACCATAGTGGCATGCGTTTAGGTATTTAGGACATTATAATAAGTGATGTTGACGCAAGAGAGGTTGCAAGTGACTCTAATATGCTCATTGGTATAGAGGACATGTCTTGTGTTTCAAGTGACTCGAACATGCTCACCTGGTATAGAAGACTTGTCCGGTGTTGCAAGTGACCCAAACATGCTCACTGGTATAGAAGACTTGTCTTGTATTGCAAGCGACTCAAACATGCTCACAGGTATAGAAGACTTGTCTTGTATTGCAAGTGACTCAAACATGATGTTTGGAATTGTTGATATTAATGATCATGGTCATGATGTTGTCATATTGGAATGAAGGATAGAGATGGCAGAACATCTAAGACTTTGTGATGGTCCTTATGTACTTACTAGTGTGGAGCTGCAATATTATTAAATGGTGCTCAAGTACTGTTAAGTGGTCCAAAATTTTTATAAAGTGGTACTGAAGTACTTGTAAGTGCTACTACAAAAGTACTATTAAGTGGTGCTGAAGCACTATTTAGTGGTCCTAAACCAGTTTTAAGTGGTTTTGCAGTACTATTAAATAGTTCTGAAGTACTACTAGGTGATCCAGAAGTACTATGTAGTGCTTCTAATTGGTCTGGAAGTACTCCTAAGTGCTTGTATGTGGTCCAAAAGTTTTATAAAGTGCTATAAAAGTACTTGTAAGAGCTACAAAAGTACTATTAAGTTGTTCAGAAGTTCTCGTAAGTGCTTCTATGTGGTCCAGAAGTACTAGTTAGTTCTTTTAGCTAGGTTTTTTAATACCTCTAAACCGCTTTCAACAATACTTTTAGTAGCTCTACAGCTCTTGTAGGTGGATTTCTAAGAGATAAAAGCTGTGCAATGTTTCTTAATGTGTTTGTCAATATGGCCCTTGAGAGGTCCCCTTTAGAGACAAGGGCCATATTGGCAAACACATGAAAAATCCTTGTCAACGTGTTTGTCAATATGGCCCTTGCCCCTAAAGGGGACCCATCAAGGGCCATATTGACAAACCACTTACAAGTGTTTAAGAACTTCCACTAATTTTAAAGTGATACTGAAATACTTTAGTACCATGGGGAAGAACTTCAATGTCACTTAACACTGCATTCAAAAAATTTGGACTTTCTCGCTTCATTTGGACTTTTTTTCTGAACTTGTCACCTCCACTCAATATCACTTAGTAGACTCATAAATCGAGTATTTTGGGAATACCAGATGTGTAAGTTCCACATGATAAACCTCAAAATTTCCCAAGGTTGTAAGTGGTGACCTCTACTCGATACATCATGGGTAAATTTGCAAAATAATGGATCACCCCCACACAAATTCGGTCTAGTAAAGCCTAAAATGTTGTGCACTTAATGGAACTTCTGGACCACTAAGAAGCACTTAAGAACCATTTATAAGTCCTTTAGGACCCCTAATAAGTGCTTATGAAATAGGAAATAGTACCTTTGGACCACACAGAAGCACTTAGGAGTACTTCTAGACCACTTAGAAACACTAAGTAGTACTTCTGGACCACCTAGTAGTACTTCCGAACTTTTTAAGAGTACTGTAGAACCACTTAATACTAGTTTATGACCATTTAATATTCCTTCAGGACAACTTAACAGTACTTTTGTAGCATTTGCAAGTACTTCTGTACCACTTTATAAAACTTCTGGACCAATTAATAATACTTCAGAACCATTTAATAATATTGAAAAACCACTTAATAGAACTTCTGGACCACTAAGAAGCACTTAAGAACCATTTATAAGTCCTTTAGGACCGTTGAGAAGTGCTTATAAACCAATCAATAGTACTTTTACACCACATAGAAGCACTTAGGAGTACTTCTAGACCACTTAATAGTACTTTTCTAGCACTTACAAGTACTTGTAAAATAATAGCAGTCCAATAGCACCTTCAGACACTATAAAGCACTTTCAGGTGGTACTTTTAGTAGCTTTGAAGCACTTTTAAGTGGTCCTGTAGCACTATTAAGTGGTCCCAAACCAGTTCTACAATACTATTAAATAGTTATGAACTACTACTAGGTGGTCTAGAAGCACTACTCAATGCTTCCAAGTGGTCTAGAAGTACTCCTAAGTGCTTCTATGTGGTGCAGAGGTACTATTGATTGGTTTATAAGCACTTCTTAAGGGTCCTAAAGGACTTATAAATGGTTCTTAAGTGCTTCTTAGTGGTCCAGAAGTCCTATTAAGTGGTTCAGCAATATTATTAAATGGTGCTCAAGCACTGTTAAGTGGTCCAAAAGTTTTATAAAGCGGTATTGAATAAAAGTAAAGTACGAACCTGATGCTCATCAAGCAAATGCATGGGACGCTTTACAAAAGAACATCTCCCCATCCTCTTGCAACAAAAATCTTTTTTGTTAGGAGATACTCAAGTCTCTATGTCCAAAATTCAAAAACAAGATGTTTAACCTCCTATGTGATGATGGTACCTATAGGTTGTTGTTTATGGCATGTTTGCAAGGACAAGATTCCATTCGCTTCTAATTGTAAGGTGAGCATTGGCTACACAAAGGTTTCTCTTATGGAGACCCAGAACCTTTGCTACCTTTAACAAGCTGATACGTTTGTTGTTGCCACCTTCTCCGTTCAAACCATTACCATTAAGTACCATCATTACAGATGACCTCTTCAAGAAAAGTTCATCGTTTGATCGGGGCACTTTGACTTGTTTCGAAGTGTTGCGAATGTTGGTCAGCACATCTCGATTGCAACCCATTTCTTTAGATCGAACATCCCTTAAACTTGGATGGAGAGTTCTAGAAATAGTTACTTGCGAGTACCTTTGTTAAGGCCCTTCCTCTGCTCCTACTAGAAGTTAGCCATAGTTCTACAAATCTTCTTTCTTTCCTTCTTATCAATGGACCTATTCTCTTCAGCACCTTGCTTTTCCTTCGCTTTTTGTCAATGTTTCTTTTGCTTTGAAGCCCAATATTTCCTGATAAATTCTCACTTGATTGATAAGAAAGACACATGACTGGCTCCTTCGCCGTGGACATAGCCCACTGGGTGAACCACGTATATCGGTGCCTCTTTGTCTCTTCCATTCTATGCACTTTCTGTATTGTGTATTTTACACATCCTGCTTCTCACATTGTTGCTCCGTTATCGCATTACTCCTAACATAAGTGTCATCATTGCTAAGCATTTCCCATTTCGATAAATCTTGCCATGGAAATGTGCACGGTGTAATTGCATTTATTCTTTGGATAATGCAATTGATGTCTCAAGAAATGGACCCATCCTCGTCAATTTCAAAATCTTCCATTTCAAAGAATGAGAAATTTGTCACTAATATCTTCAATTTCAACAAATTGAGAACACAAAAAGTTTCTACTTATTGAAAAGAAACAATGACACGAAATGACAAGCAATTGATTTCTCAAGAAATGGACCCATCCTTGTCGATTTCAAAATCTTCCTTTTTAAATATGAGAAAATTGTCACCAAAATCTTCAATTTTAACAAATTGAGAACACAAAAACTTTCTATTTATTAAATAAGAAGCAACGACACAAAATAACAACTTTATCAACCTTTTTGTGAAAGTTTTCACTTACAACATAAAACAATGACTCAAAAGAAACAACTTGTGTAAGCCTTTTTCTAAAGGTGAAGTTAAGATGGTGACCCATGTGAATAACGTAAGTAAACAATCAAGTTTTGGAGATGACATTAAAATACAAAGCTAATTGAAGAAAAAGGATGAACCTTTTATTGCATATGACTATTGCCTTTTTCTCAAGGTGACGTCCAAACGGTGACCCATGTGAACAACTTAGGTGAGCATTTGAGTTTTTGAGATGACATGAGCAAAAGAAGGATACATCTTCTATTTTCTATGATTTACAAGTCATTAAGATACATCTTATTTGTCATTTGGTTAAAGACTTGATGGAAAATTATTTACACTAGAACAAGTTGCTTTATGAAGAACATTATTACAAATCTAAAAGTGCACATTCATTCTACAAACTAAGGAGTTCTTCCTTCCTCACACATTATTTTCATGTGTGTTCAATCAGTATTTATGGATGTGGAGTTGTGGTGCTAAAACACTCATCTAGTTTGCTTGGAAACCTGGATGTTTGTGTTTATTTTTTATGAAGGCCAAATTTAGGGGGAGTAGTGCTTCTTGGTACTGGCAAACAAACTCGTACCCAAATAAATAAGCCCAATATAAGCTTTTTATGCTTCTAGCCAATATGCAATCCAAGTCTTATGCAACATGTTATGACAATGGATTTACTCCATGGTGCTTGCAAATCCTTGTGTTAACTCCCAAGTCCAACTTTTCGACACAATTGGTCTCTCTTCATTGTGTGGCATCTCAATGAATCTCCTAGGCATGGGATGGACGTTTATGTCATCAAAACAAAGTGACATAAAACATAGTTTAAGTTGACCTCAATTCCAAAATACCATGATGAGAATGTGTGTTCTCATGATCATTAATTCCTAAGGCTTTCACAACTCTTGGACAGTCAAAAGGAGGGATTGTGCCTCCTGGGGAGCAACAAGTTCATCACCTCTTGGTGCACAAGATCCTGAATTGCTTATCTCAACATCTTAGCAAGGTGCTTTAATATAGTTCCACCCTATAATGTGAAACTAGATGTGGTGATCAAATGACACCAGTGCCTACATTTCTAGCTGACAAAAAATCTTATTCCTAAAACCCAATTTTTTAATTTGGAGGGGAATTGACAAATTATTCTTAGCATCAGGACATTCCACTCTTACATAATCGCCTCACCCTCTATGGTCTTCCTGATGCTACTGGCAATTCCAATTTAACTAGGTGTGTAACATCCTCCAAACGTTTATCTTCAGATCACTTAAAATGGCCAGCTTATAGATTACCCCACAAAGCTGTTAAGGAAATCCAGATTTGCTTTTGAGGTTTGGTGTACCCTGCTTTCCAGGATAAAGCTCTTGCACCGGGCCTTGCAGGGCAAAAAGATTGATGTCAGAACAGCACTTTGAACTCATTGGCCAGAACCATTGCTATGAACGTACCATTGCTATGAACGTACACAAGACTTTTCTATTGAGAATTTGTTAGCAGATAATCTTTACATGAGCATGCTCCATCCTGAAAGTGGTGTAAGCTATATGCATCTATTATTATGATCTCCCGCATTTCAATCTTGGAAATTAGCTTGGTGGCACTATGACAGTCAGCGCACACACGAAGATTCTTCGCTACTCGAATAGTTGTGCCTTGGGGTGTACTGATAAGCCCAAAAGCTATGGCCAATTTTTCACAATGTCCGCACAAGGCATCTTCTTTCTTCTCATCTGACATCTTTTTTAGAACTAAGTTGAGGCACGGCTTGTATCCTGCATTCCTCATTTCTGTGCTTAAAGCCTTGAGCTTTGCATATATGTTCTCACACTGTGGATGCACCTTGTCTCCCACAGTAAATTCATGCACCTGATTGCCAACCTCAATAAAGGCTTTACCAGGTTTTTTCCATCCATTAGCACATCTTCTAAGTTCTTCTATTTGATCTGCAGCATCCTGCATCCCAGTGTCAACGTAGATGCTTGACATAAGCACAAATCCAGCAGCATTTTCACGGTCTATTGAAATAACATGATTGAAGCATCGTCTTCCTAGATCTACATTGCCCTTTATTCTACATGAACTTAGCAAAGATGTCCAACCCACTACATCACTTTGGAATGGTATAATTTCAAGTAATTCTTCGGCCTCAGCCAGCCATCCTGCATGGCTGAGAAGATCAACCATACAATTATAATGCTCTAGCCTTGAGGCAAGTCCATGCTCCTCTGTCATTGACTTGAAAAGTTGACAACCTTGGTGTATTAAACCCGCGTGATTGCAGGCACAGAGAAGACAAAGAAATGCCACATCATCTGGCTTCAATCCGGCTTGTTGCATGCCTTCGAAACATCTGAAGGCCAACGAATAATCGCTAAGCTGGGAATACCCTGCAATCAACGCACTCCATGTTACGACATTTCGTTTGGGTAATCTATGAAATACAATGCATGCATCCTCAACGCTTCCACATTTTGCATACATGTCTACAAGTGCATTACCAACAGTAACGTCTAAATCCAAGCCATTTTCCATTGTCTGCCTATGCATTAGCCTGCCCCGCTCTAGGGCTGCTACACTGGAACATGCTTTCAGGACGGACAAATATGTGGCCTGGTTTGGCGCAGTGCCCTGTAGTTGCATTTGGTCAAAAAGTTGAAGCGCCTCCTGACCATTGCCATGCTGAGCATAGCCTAAGATCAGTGCACTCCATGTCACAACATTTTGTTGGGGCAATCTGTCAAATACTGCTCGTGCATCCTTAAGGTCCCCATACTTGGCATACATATCAATCAGGGTGCTGCCCACATATAAGTCTGACTCAAACGCACTTTCAACGATACAAGCATGAATCCTTTTGCCCTGGTCTAAGCCTGCTACGCTTGAACATGCTTGAATAACGCATGCAAATGTGACCGGATCTGGCTCCATTCCCTCCTCTTGAATTTTCCAGAAAAGTTCAAGAGCTTCCTCACCATGTGCATGCTGGACATAACCTGCAATCAAGGCACTCCATATCACAATGTCCCGTCTGGGCAACAGGTCAAACACAGAGCGTGCATCTTCAAGGCTCCTACATTTCACATACATGTCAATAAGGGTGCTGCCAATGAAGGCATCCGATTCAAACCCTCTTTTAACAACGTCGTGATGAATCTGTTTGCCCTGGTTCAACGTTGCTTTAGTAGAACATGCCTTCAGAACTGCAACAAAAAGATGCCCATCAGGTTCAACACCTGACATTTGCATTTGCTGATACAAATCTAGAGCTCGTTCATTGTGTCCAAGCTTGGCATGTGCAGTGATGATTGCACTCCATGAATATACATTCGGCTTAGAAAGGTTTGAAAATACTTGGTTTGCCTCAAACAAACAGTCAAAGAAAGCAAACATGCGAATCAAGTGGCTCCCCAAAACAGTGTCCGACTCCAGTCCTCTTTGCACAATGACGGAATATATATCTTTTCCTGCTACCAGATCCTTCTTGTCAAGGCATTTACGCAAAAGCCCAGAAAGCACGCTGATGGATGTATCTTGTTGTCCACGTCCCTCATCGAAGAATTCTGTGGAAGCTCTCAAGGAGAGGGGGGAATCGAGCGACCTGCCATCGTCTTTCAATCTACATTACAGAGACACAAAGAAGCAACATACTCAAGTTGATAAATGTTACATGGAGAAATGTGCCAATTCAAAGAAACCAAACCTCACAATCTAAAAAACACCTGATGTGGTCCGTACTCAGCGTGCCTTGATTGTCACAGTATTGTACACGTAAATCATTTTTACAATGAGCTGATCCCTGCGCTTGAGTGGCCAGCTTCGCCACTACCCTAGGAGTCGTCCACAGACCATCGATATTGAAGAATACCTTTGTAGTTTTGTGCACGATTTCTAGGTTCGTTGGCTTTCTCTGTATGAACACAATATGTAAAACTTCAGGCAGATAATAGAGAGCTACACTCAGTAACATCAGTTTAGAACAAAATAACTGCCGTGGTCAAGTAGAAGGTTTAACCAATGAGCAGGATGCTTACCTTCTTGAGCGCGTAGTCGCACAAGAGTGGAGTACTTCCTAAAAGCCTCTGAGAAAGCTCCTGTGTCCCCATTAGGTTCTCTGGACCGTCGTCACATACAAAGCACATGATATGATTACATATAATGCTTTCAAATGTTGCTGCTTGTTTACGATTCTGCCCAGATCATGTTCAGCAAACACTCGATGCTGTTCTCCCCCTCCCATATAGAGTGCAATCAGAATCCAGGCTTGCTCTGAGCACCCACAAACGAGCTCTTTGAACTTGAAAATTACGATTTGGCCTATACAAGAAAGAACCGGATAGACCCAAAAAGAAAGCTCCTCCCAAATACAGACCCAAATGGCCATGTGAGTGACTTCGGAATCCTTAGAACTCCCTCGTTTCCATATGCCCTTCTTTCCCTCTCTTGCACCCAATGCAATGACTTAGGGTGTTTACAGACTAGCGCACCACAGGCCCCGCCTATGGACCATGGACGAGCTGCCCACGTCCAACCCGTGCCCGAAATGCATTCAATGTAGTATGGGTGGGCGTGGGAGTCCGTTAACACCCTTAAAGAGGGTTTCTACACCGTCACTCCAGGCCCAAGTTATTATGAAACACTTGGTGATTTCTATCAAACCAAATCGACAGCAAAATAGCGGCCCTCAAATATGGTCAACAACCCATCAGAGTAGAAGATTCCCCTAGTAACACGGATTTCCAATTTACCTGAAATTTAGACTCACATTCCTTATCTCCATTTGCAATCTCGACCACACTTCCCTAATAGCCTGGCCTTCCCCAAAAAGGTGCCTCACTTGCTCAACCGCATGATCACAAAGAGCACAAACTAGAGAAATGTTCATCCAACGGGTCAGTCTACCCCGCACCGAGAGCCACATATGCAGAATATTCCAAAGAAGGAAACGGATTTTCACAGCATCCCAACCCTCCAAATTTCCCTACACCTCCTCTCCCACCACTTTGGGTTTCTTCTTAAATTCCATTCACCATTCAGGGTACCCAAAAGCTCATTGATTAGACATAAATTGATGGTAGACAAAAGATTAACCTCTACCACAACCCATTGATTATGTATTCAAGCAGGGGAGGGGAAAGGGTTAGATGGCCATTCCTCAGGCACATTCCCCACCAACCTAGCAAGGAGGTTGGCCTCATCACTTGTCAGCTTAAAAAACTATTTAACCTTGGCAAGAGGCTTCCAGAAACCTGACCTGACATCTCAAAGATCAAGCCAACAACGTTCCCCCTTCCTTTGCAGGGATCTCACCCTGTTCGAGTCAAGAAAAGCCACTGGTTTATCCCCAACCAACTGAGCCCATCCCCAACATATATTTTGTAGCAGACTCGCATTCCCTTATAACCCCGGTCGGCCCATCCAAACCACAATATCACCTAATTGCTTCCAAGCATCAACGAAACCTAAGACCAAGTTCGAACCTTTGATCTTAAGCAAGAACCAGGACATCAATTTCTCATGCCAAGTAAGGCCCACCCATCTACCCATATTTTTACGAATACCTCTTTTCCACATACCATGTGGCCACCTCAACCCAAGGAGCTTCGCATTCTAATAACCATGATAACCATTTACACATGAGAGAACATTTTTTGAGGCCAACATGACTAAGGCCACCTTGTAGCTTAGATGCCTTTAACTAATCCCAAGGAATATGATGAAGCTTGCGAGAGCCTCCTTCTTCTACCCACAGAAAAACTTTGAAAATCCTCTATCTCCTGCCAATGAACTATTTTAAAATGCCACACTGAAGCCACATAAGTGGCAGTAGCTAAAAGCACTGACCAATAGGTTGGCATTCCACCCAAGACTTAGAGCATGCCCTCATCTTCTCAACTACTTTATCCCTGAACTAGGAAAATCTTTGCCTCAAGTTGAGCCTTGAACCCAAAGGCCCCCCCAAATACTGGATAATCTCACCTGATTGTTGCAGCCATCTAACTTGGTATACCATCAATTCAGTCAGCATCCAAACAAGTCCTTAATCCAAATGACTTATTATAACTATAAACAGAGCCCGAGACCACACAAAAATTATCCACCACCTCACATAGGAAGGCCACATTCTAACAATTTTCTTGCACTATTATCACTATGTCATATGCAAACAACTAATATAGCATATGATTCCCTAAAGGGAGGATTACCCCTCTAAACAAACCCTTTTGCATACCATCCTTCAAAAGGCCCATCAAAGGAACCGTGCACAGAGCAAACAATAAGGGCCTTTCCTAATAGCTCTCTGAAGATCAAAAGAACCAACCACTCCCCCATAAAGACATAAAATAGCTCAGGCATTGCCAAATTAGGAAAAACCCATCCAAAGCCCATATGAACCAAGACAGCATCAGTAAAGTCCCACTGGATAGGGTCATAGGCTTTATCTGAATCCAAGCCAAAGAAGAGGAACATACATAATCTAGAATCAAAGATACATTCAAATATTTTCAAAGATGGCTCTCCCTTTGATAAAACCATTTTGCTCCCTATCAACCAATTGCATGCAAATCCTTTGTATACGAAGGGAAAGAGGCTTAGCAATAATTTTATACGATGTATTCAGCAGCATAATAGGGAACCAATCTCCCAATCTTAGCCGATTCTTTCTTTTTTAGGAAATAGTTCATGAGGCCAACATTTACATCAGCAGATAAGCATCCATGAGCTAAAGCTGCATTAACCATATTAACTAATTCTAACTTAATCAGATCCCAAAAGGCATGGTAGAATTCCACCGTAAACCCATCCAGACTTGTAGATCTTGACAAAATATGAAGAGGGGAGAGGAGAAGAGTGGAGATGAGGAGAGAGGGCATAGCTAGAGGGCACACCACAAATGACTAACTGTACACTAGATTTAGTTGAAAAAATAGAATATATACAAACCCATTCAGGGTTAGGGTTAAGGGATCTAACCCTTTCCTTTATAGCACTCTATAAGGTTAGTGCTATGCACATATGATCATGTGATGGTGCTATGCGCACATGATCACATGATGTTGAGCGTGAACTCTCAACACCTTCCCTCAAGATCAACATCATGAAGTAGGCCTTCCCTCAAGATGATGATTCTGGGGAATTGAAGAAGGACTGAGCTTTACATTCCATCACACCCCTTTACTGGGAATGTCCTTCCTCTGCATCAAACCAAGAGCTAGTCGGTGTTTCTTGAATAGCTCTTTACCGAGTGGTTTGGTAAAGATGTCTACAACATTATTTGCAATGCTGCAGTGTGATGTCACCAAGTAACGCTCTTTCTCTGATGAAGTGCTCTCTGACATCAATGTGCTTTGTTCTGGAGTGATATACTGGATTTTTGGCCAATGCTTGAGCCGATTGATTATCACAGTATATTGTTGTTGGCTTTGACTCATCAAAGTAATCTATTTCTGACAATAGTCTTCTGAGCCATATAGCCTCACATGCACCTGTAGTGAGTGCTCTATATTCTGCTTCAATCGAAGACAAAGAAACAGTTGGCTATTTGTTTGACAACCATGATATAGCATCTTGACCAAGGAAAAATGCATATCCCTGTGTCGATCTCCTAGTCTCATGATCTCCGGCATAGTCATTGTCATAGTATCCATGCAACCGTGGATGACTTCCTCTGTATTCTATCCCAAACTATCTTGTACCTCTTATGTATCTCAAGACCTTTTGGCTGCATTCTAGTGAGACGTTTTTGGATTTGCCATAAACTGTGCTAGTGAGCTTACTGCATAACAAATATCTGGCCGTGTGATTGTCAGATATATAAGAGATCTAATGAGCTGCCTGTAGTATCTGTCATTGACTGTAGGCTTTTCTGAATCTTTAGTAAGTTTCAAACTCTGTTCCATGGGAGTGGCTGCAATCTTGCAATCTGCCATATGAAACTTCTTCAGGAGACTATCAACATACTTGAGTTGACTCATGAATGTGCTATTTGAATCTCTCCAGAACTCAATTCCAAGACAATAGTGCATAAGTCCAAGATCTTTCATGTCGAACTCTGCAAATAAGTCTTGTTTTCATTTTCTGATGAACCTATCCTTGCTTCTTCCTGTCACAATTGTAAGAAAATAATACAACGTCTATGCTCAACAGATAATAGGATCTCGTACACAAGAGAGAAAACCAGATAGTATGAAGAATAAAAAATTTGATTACTATAGAACTGATACAATAGATGGTGCTGCCTCCCAACCGTGCGCTCTTGTGAAAGAAGCTTCGATGGCAAGCTTCGATGGCAAGCTGGAAACAATAGAAGACGGAGGCTGGATGCTAAGGAATCAGGGTTGCTATAGCCAGTGATGAAATGGGCTTCACGAGCTCGCTCTTATATAGCCACTAGTCGTAGTCAGTTAGACCCAATATGATGACCGACCCAGTCCGCCCAAAACGGTCGACTGGGGGTCTGTCCCAAAATAGGCCACCGACCACACGATAGAACCGGTGCGCAAAATAGAGCAACTAACCTATGGTCTCCGTTCGGCCCACAACCCCATCTGGGATCATCTGGGGCTCCAAATGGGCCGCGCAACTCAAGAGTGGGCTGCCCCGAGAAATGCTTCGTCTACCCTCAATGCAGTCAATCATGGGATGCCTTCCCGCACTTGCATGTAGCCTAGTTGGCAGTGTACCAAGTCTATCTGAAGCTGTCCAACCATCAAGCCACACATGGCCCCCATCTGGTGTCCAAACCAGGACCTACTGGATAACCGAGCTACTCAAATGCCTTCTCCTCATATGGGGGGCTTACAAGTAGAGTTAGCTGGTTCCCACGTAGTTACACGAGAGTGGAGCATTGATATCTAACACCCCCCTCAATGTCCACCCGCAAGTGAACTTACTTTTTCGGCCCAATGCCAAGTCGATGAAGATGCCTCTCCAGGAAGTCTCTTCCAAGAGCCTTTGTGAAGATGTCTGCAGCATTCTCTATAGTCGGACAATACACCAAGTTGACCTCTCCATCCATGATGAGCTCGCATACAAAGTGATATTGAATCTCGATGTGTTTTGTGCAAGCGTGGAACACAGGGTTCTTTGCAATCACCATGCAACTCTGATTGTCACATGATAACTGTGTAGGCTTGTTCTGCACTGCACCCATGTCCCCTAAAATCCTCCTCAACCACACTACTTCGCAAGAAGCAAAGCATGCTGATTTGTACTCGGCCTCAGTAGAAGAAAGAGCAATTGTGGGTTGCTTCTTGCTGACCCCTGACACAACTCTAGATCCAAGTGAGAAACAATAACCTATCATTGATCTCCTGCTGTCCACGTCTCCTGCCCAATCTGAGTCACAAAATCTGGTCAAGATGTTGCCCTTGGTATAGGTGATGCCGTAATCAAGTGTGCCTTTAATGTATTTCAGCACCCGCATCCTTGCCCTCCAATGGTTCTCCCGGGGCTTATTGGAAAACCTGCTTAATACACTAGTCGCAAAGCTGATGTCTGGCCGCATGTTGCATAGGTAAATCAAACTGCCCACAAGTCTTCTGTACTTCGCTTCATCCACCGGTGGTGATGAATCCTCGTTTGAGAGCTTCAACTCGTTAAGTGCCTTCTTCAGTTTGCAGACTTTACCTTCTGAACCAGGGATCTCAAAACCTGGTGGTTGTTCCACGTATACCTCCTCCTTGAGATCTCCATTCAGAAAGGCAGATTTTACATCCATATGAAACACGGGCCAACTTCCCTGGGCAGCTAAAGCCAAAACACTGCGAATTGTGGTTAGTCGAGCGAGCCGTGCCTTGTACTTATCCAATGTGCCGTCGGACTTGTACTTGGTCTTGTACACCCACTGCATAGCCTCCATCCACCTATCATCACCCTGTGCCTCTTCAAGACACTTGGGTTCTTCAGCACGGATCACCTCTGTCATCAACGCGTAGTTGACCAAGTGTTCCTGTGCCCTTCTTTGCTCCTCTAATCTCTTGGACCGGCGGTGTTCGGATGGTTCCTCCTCAATGGCTAGAGGTTCTCTGCCATCCAAAAGCTACTTTACCCACTTCGGGAATGGCCATTTCCGTTGTGGTTCTGCAGGCTCTTCTTCATCTTCTTTGTCTTGAATCCTCCCAAGCACTGTTGGGGGAGTTCGGTCTGCTGTTGGTGGTGGTACTGGATGGATATCCTGGTCCTGGTTGTCTGGGAAGGAAGCATCCTCCTCCAATTGATGCAGCTATTCTAAGAAGACCACATCGAGACTTACAATTACCTTCTTGGTAATAGGGTTATAGAGACGGTAACCCTTTGCCTCTTCACTGTAGGCCAAGAAAATACACTTCCAGCTCTTCGTTTCCCATTTGGTCCTGGTAGCATCAGGGACATGCACAAAACAGTCACATCCAAAAACTCTGAAATGTGCAGCTGAAGGTTTCTTACTAGAAAAGGCCTACAGTGGAGTCATCCCATTCACAGCTTTCATGTAGCTATGATTGAGGATGTAAACTGCAGTGTTACATGCTTCAGCCCAGAAAGTCTTTGGCAAATCTTTCCCTTTCATCATACTCCGGCCCATTCCGCAGATGACGTGCATCTTGCGTTCTGCTACTCCATTTTGCTGTGATGTATGTGGCGGGGGTTTCTGCCTCTTGATCTCGTGACTTTTGCAGTAACTTTTGAATTCAGTCGATGTGAACTCTCCACCTCTGTCTGATCTCAAATTCTTCACCTTCCTCCCCGATTCTTTCTTGACCGTTACATGCCATTCCTTGAACCTACTAAAAGCCTCGTCTTTAGTATTTAAGAAGTATATCCATATCCTTCTACTGTAGTCGTTGATCAGCGTCATGAAATAGTAGGAACCACCCAAAGCTTTCGTCTCCATCTTTCCACAGAGGTCCGTGTGAATGATCTCTAGAGGAGCCTTTGCCCTACTGGCCTCTTTAGGAAAGGGATGCCGATGCTGCTTGCCCATCATGCAAGCTTCACCAGATCTGAAATTTCTAATAGGTCTGCAATCATTCCACTTTTATGCATCTCCTTCAAAGAACTAAGGTTTAGATGACCAAACCTCTCATGCCACAGCTTAGTGTTCTTCACATCTGCTCGAGCACTGAAAGCTGAGAATTCGTAAATGTTGTTGCGCCGCGTACCTTTACCAATGACCTTCCCTTGAAGATCCAAGATCTGTGCACCATTCTTATCGAATTGAACTTTGAGGTCCCGATCCATGATCGCAGAAACGGACAACAAGTTCCTCTTGATATCTGGCACATAAAGAACATCGGACAACTATATTACAACTCCATCTGACTTGAGAGCAATCGTACCTTTTCCTTTTGCTGGACATTTTGCATCATTGCCGACTGCTACCAGGATGTCATTCCCTACCGGTTGTAGAGAGGTATACCAATCCTTCTGACTAGTCATGTGGCGCGATGCACCACTGTCGATGATCCAAGGTTCATCCGTAGGTACGTGAACTGCCTCCGTGCAAATCTCCTCAATTGCTATGAACAGCTCTATTGGTACTACCTGTGCGCTGTTGCTGGACTCTTTCTTTACTCCGTTCTTCTCATCTGCAATGTTCTTTAGGCACTCATTTTGCTTGTGCCCTGCCTTGTTGCAATAGAAGCACTTGATCTTCTTCTTTCTCTTTTTATCATCAGAAGAAGATGGGTTACCAGAGTCCTTACCCTTACCTTTCTTTGATCCGGTCTAGAAAGCCAAATATTCTCCAGTCCTCGTCTTTTGATGCATCTTCTCCTCCAGAAGCATCGCGCAGAAATCCTCAAAGTTGAGGGGTGGATTTTTGTTCTACGTATTCATCACCGTAACAAGACCGTCATACTTTGGTGGGAGAATTCATATGCACCTTCGTGCTAGATTCTCGCTAGTGATGGTGATGCCAATCGCAGTCATCTGATCACGCAGATTCTTCACCCTGGTGATGAACTTCTCTGCCGCTTTAGATTCAGACAATTTCACGTTCGCGAGTTGAGTCTCCAGATTCTGAATCCGCGCCTGATTTGTGGTCTTGTACTGATTTTTCAAGACCGTCCATGCCTCCTCCGCTATGGTGACATGTTGAATTAACGCCATGACAGAATCACTTACATTGCAGAAAATAGAACACAACGCATCTGCATTTCTTCTTGTCCATGCGAGAATCTCATCTGTAGTTGGTACTATCTGTTGTCCTGCATTGGCTGGATCCGATCTTGCAACTGGCCTCACGTCCACCCCAGTAGTAGTGTCCCAAAGCTCATATGCGCCTAGGATGGTCTTCATCTTGAACTTCCAGAGTGGATAGTTAGAGCCATCCAACTTTCCGCTTTCGCCGAACGGTGGGATTCGCAGTCTTGCGGGTTGGGCCATCTCTCACAATTTGCTCGCAAATAGAAACACACTACCAAATCTTCTTGCTAGAGTCCAGGCTCTGATACCATGTAAGAAAATAATACATTTGTGCTGAACAAATAACAAGATCTCGTACACAAGAGAGAAATTTGATTTTGTTGCTGATGATGACCACTTTTTTGATATGATCTACCTCTGCCTTTGCCTCTACCTCTGCTTCTATCTAAAGCTGTGAATGCCTAATCATTAGAATGACCTTTACGTTCTTGAATAGCTTGAGTTCTGAGTTCTTCACCAAGTAGAACTAATTGAAGTTCTTCCAGTGTCAGAATTTGCCGTTGGGTGGCAATACTCTGGACTAGATTCTCGTATCCCTTTCCTAGTCCATTCAAAATGACTTGAACCATTTCTGCAGGGTTCACAGTCTCTCCTGTTGCTGCAAGTTGATTGTTATAGTCTTTTATGTGGAGTACATAAGCATGACCGGTTTCACTGCTATTGTGGAAACTCTGGTTGATCTGCTTTCTCAAGGTGAGAATCCTGGATGTGTTCTTGGACTTGTAGAGAGCTGTGAACATATCCCATGCTTCTTTTGATGTCTTGATTGTATTGAGCTGTCCTAGCATGACATCTTGCACATTCTGCTTGATCAGGTGATAGGCATACTTGTCTTTCTTATCCCATTCTGACTGAGCTTGAGCAATGGCAGGATCTGCTACTGGTGCGAAAACTATTTGTGTAGATGTAGATCTCGTTGCTGGTGCTGTGACAACAAATGGAGTAGAGCTACTGGTGGCTGGATTGTCCAATGGTTTAGGTGTAGACCCATCGACATACTCCCATTTTTCTTAAAGTACAAGAATGGTCTCCATTTGGTATTTCCATGTACCATAATTGGAGTTGTCTAACTTAGCAGATGCCTCTAGATTGAGGTTGCTAGTCGTAGACATGGTGCAAGAAATGTACTCAAAAGTGTCGTGAAAATCTCTGTATGAATCAACTACAAATACTGACTATGCCAAGTGAAATCTCTGAACTGTCGATGAAGATTGACCTGCAATATATAAAATCTGATCTGTATTACAAGGCTTGTGGCAATGATGCCGGGAATAGCCAAGAGGCTTTACAAGGCTGAAATGATGTGCACGATGCCATGAGATAGCTGAATAGTCTTTATAATGGTGGTATGTGTGTGTGAAATCAAATGCTATCTGCCCACTCAAACAATCTGCAATGCCTCTGAACTCTGAAGTCTACTCATTGAACTGATGAACGTAAGGTTTCAGGTAATGTAATGATGTGAAACCGTATGTGAGCATATGGACTGTAGGTACTAGTTGGGGATTTTGGGCATGGCTGAGATTGGCAACTTGAGAAAATTCAAAGCGTCTCCTCTATGGCAATCTAGTCTACTCTGATCTAGATCTATACCAACCGTCGATCGATGAAAGAACATCAAATAATTCCTTTTCTTTTGTTCTTTTTAAGTGCTAGGTCAGATGCATCGATGTAGAGGCAAATGTGCATGAAGGAAAAGGTTTTGTCGGCGAGGCTCAAATGTGAGTGTAACTTGTGCCTAAATGTGCTCATGATGTGACGAGCGCATAGAGCACAAAAAAACGAGCGACTTTCCTTTTTGGAGCACCCTCAAATTCTTCTTAGATCAAGAGATATGACTTGATCTAAGTGGAGGGGCAAAAGGAGTGCAAATGTGCTCAATGATGATGTGTCACTCTGAGTCACATGCAATGTGATGTGGCACTGTGCCTAGCAAGAGGTGTTCCTGAGAAGCCCTGTGCTGAGGTGGCAGGGGTGGTCACATGCAATGAATGTGAAGCACTGTGTGTGCCTACAGAGGTCAGTGCTGACTGGACAGCTGAGGTGGTATTGTTGAGGTGGCACAAATGATGATGTCAGCAAGGTGACATGGCAATGATGATGTGGTAGTGATGACATGGCATATGATGTGGCACAGATGACATGGACTACTGACATGTCTTGGTTCTTGAATTGTGAGTTATTACTATACTACTTCATCTATTCATGACAAAGAGATAGAAAGCTTTCTCCTACTCTAACCATTCAAAGACAAAAGGAGAAGAAGAAGGATTGTTGATAGAAAGATTGACTCCACCAAAGAAAGATTGTTCTGCTACTACAGTGTTTTGCTTTATCTCCTATTGTTTATACAATAAAGGAGTTTTGACCTGTTGTGGTGCCAATACAAAGAGATTTGTGACCTCTTTCTATTCATTCATAGGAGTGTTATCTATTGCTTCTACTCTTCTTTCGATAAAAAATTCGAATTGCTACTGATTGTCATTCACCAAAAGAAAAGATGTGAAATAGGTTGGAATTTGTTGTTTATGCTTTCGGAGGCCAAGTAACAGAGTCTTATCTCTTTCCTCTATCCATATTTTTATTTTTTGCTACAATTTTGGCATTACCCACTACAAGTTGAGGTTGTCAAAGTGTGCCCGGGGATAGAGGAAATTGACTTGCAGGAATAGCAGTTTATAGTGGTTGTTGAAAAGTGGATGCACTAATACCGGATGTGTGTATGCCCAGTTGGTGATGTATTGATGCCATATACCTTGACATTAATTTTTAGAATGGTTATTGCATGGCTCTATGAGGTTTGTTGATGCCTATACCTCACATCCCATGAGAGGAGTATTGGATACAATTGAAGCAAAGGTTGCATGATGTATGCAAGGAGAAAGGTCAAATTACAGATTATGTTACTGAGATTATACACATTGCTGAAGACTTAGCCTCCTTAAATTGTATTGTAGAAGACAATGATTTGGTTGTAGTGACATTGAATGGCTTGGAGCCAAACATCATGCATTGGATACCTCCATTTCAGCTCAGGGTAGTATGCAAATTTTGAGGAGTTAGTTGCTGTGTGCATGATCGAGGAGATAAAATTGGGCTTGAGAGGCACTAGTAGTAGTGGCTCTCGTAGCTATAATAATTGGCTTTATCATGACATAGGTAGAGACCATGGTGGATATTTCAAAGGTAGAGGACGTGATAGTCATGCTTATGAATAGCCCTGTGGTAGAAGGAATGATATGCATAGAGGTGGTTATAATATGCCCAGAGGTAGGGGAGAAGAGCCCCTATCGGTAGAGGCTTTGCTAGCTCAAGTAGAAGGGAGGATACATGCCATTCTTGTGGGAAATATGGTCACTACAAGAGGATTACCACCACAAAGAAATGACAATGCACGTGGTAGAGGAAGAGATAGATATCTAGCCATTATGCTCATCATGGTGATAGTGGATACGCTCATAGAGGAGGCATGAGCAGAGGCAGGTCAAGTGGACACTTATGTGTCATGGATCATGTTGTAAATAGCATGATACCTGCATGTAACAAAGATGTGTGGTACATTGGCTCAGGCTGTACAAATCATATGATTTCCCATGAAGAATGGTTTGATCACAAAAAAGTATGCCTATGAAGGAGTATGTGTCTACACATGATGACTCATTACATGAGATCACTCATGTTGTCTCTATACCATTGGTGACAAAATATGGAGGGGAAAATAGATTGGGTGATTTGCTTTTTGTTCCCACAATAACTAAGAATCTTGCCTCTATTGGTCAAATGGTAGACCAAGACATGCAGGAGACATTCAATAAAAATGGATGTTTCATTCATGAAAAGAGGAAGGCAAGGTAGGATGATTTCAAGAGGAAGTAAAGAAGGTAGTTTATTTACTTTTGATGCAAGAGAGCCATTTTCTTATCAAAGGTCAATGTATGCCAAAGGAAGTAAACAAGATGAGTAGGCTAAATTGTGGCATAGGAGGATAGGCCATGTAAATTACAGGAGGCTGAAGGAAATGCAAAGAAAAGAGATAATGGGAGTTCTACTGACTTTTGGACACTTGGATTTTGGGCATTTATGTGAATCTTGCCAGTTTGGAAAGCAAAAACAGTGCCTTTTCCAAGGAGGGAAAATATCAACAAATATGCACTTGAGTTAATTCACACAGATATGTGGTCTTGTGACAATGTGTGCATGAATGGCTCAAAATATTATAGCACATTCATTGATGATTATAGTCAGTATACTTGGGTGTATTTCATGAAGCACAAGAATGATGTCTTGCACATTTTCATGAGGTTTAAACACTAGTTGAGAAGCAAGTGGGAAGATATATACAATCTTTGAGGCCAGATGGAGGGGGAGAATATATATCTAATAAATTTGATAATTATTTGGAGAGTCATGGTATGAGGAGGAATATGACTTACAGGTACACACCACAGAAGAATGGTGTGGCTAAAATAAAAAATATGGTGATTGCAAAGGTTCGTAGAGCCATGATCAATGAGATGAATGTTCCACTTTATTATTGGGCAGAGAAAGTATATACAGCAGTTCATATCATGAATTGGACACCCATTGTTGTGATACATGAGATGATGCCATTTGAGAGGGTTTGGGGGAATAAGCCTATGGTTGCATACTTCAGAGTATTTGGGTGTGTATGTTATGTTCATGTGCCTCAACAAGTGAGAAAGAAGATGGATGAAAGAGTGAAAATTGCATATTTATTGGGTATGCTGAGGAGAAAAAGGGATACAACTACTTGAATCCACATACTAGAGAGGTGTTCATCAGTGGGGATGTTGTGTTTGCTTAAAATGAGGCATGATATGCACCTACTACAATAGTGATGGATGATAGGAATGATGCCCATGTAGATAGGCCCACATATAGAGTGGTGAGGCAAGTTAAGCTCTTAGGTACTTTGGAGAAAGATGAAAGTACTAATGTTAGCCCTTGGATGGGTAGGTTGAGAAGCAATGCAAAGTGAGTGCAAAGTATAGAGGCAAAGAGAAAGTATATGAGGATGCCCAGGTTGAATACTCAAGTGATGTGAGCATGGATAAACAGGTTGGTTTACTTTTAGTGTCTACATCAAAAGTTAAGAAGCTGGCTGGAAAATACTTACCACCACATGCAAGGAGAGAAAGGACTGAAATTCAGCAACATTGAGGAGATTTGAGAGGGTAGAATACCTGGTAGAGAGGTTGACATGTAATGGATACATGAAAATGCATTGTAATTTATCCTTATATGGTTTCAATAATTCAGCATGCTAAACCATCCACTTTTGAAGAGGAAATAAACAAGAAAGAATGGGTGAACGCAATGGATGAAGAGATGAATGCCCTAGAAAAGAATAAGACTTGGGAATCGATAATATTGAGGTGAAATTGCCATCTCGAAAGAAAGCAATTGACTCAAATGGGTATACAAGGTCAAATGCAAGGCTGATGGTAGCTTGGAAAGTTATTAAGCTAGACTTGTGGCTAAAGGGTATGCCCAAACGTAAGGGTTGGAGTATGACATGACATTTAGTTGGGTAGCAACGATGACTACCATAAGAGTGGTGATTTGCATTGGCTAGTATGTTTGGATGGTTTTTATACCAAATAGATGTTTAAAATGCATTCTTGAATGGTTAACTATTGAAAGAGGAATCTACATTCATCAACCACAGGAATCTATTCATCCAAAATACCTCGATTATGTATCCAAGATGAGAAGAGCTTTATATGGGTTCAAGTAGGCTCCAAGAGCCTGGTGTGAGAGGATCGAAAAATTTTTTTATGAGCATCAATTACAACCAATCAAAATATAATTGTTCTTTATCTCTGAAGCATATAGGGCAAGGAATTGTGGTGATCGTCATTATGATAATAATCTTATCATTAATGTAGATGATCATGCAAAAATTATAGCCATCAAGAAGTGGCTAGCAAGTTAAGTATTTCTTGGGCATAAAATTGGTGGACACTCCCTCATGCATATGGATGATGCAAAGGCAATATGCCTTGGAGACATTGAAGAGATATGGAATGATTGCATGCAAGCCTATTTGATACCCCACTTGACCAGAATGTCAAGTAAGTGGATGATGGCCATTATATAGAGGATGTGACTATGTATAGGAGGATGGTAGGTATTCTTATCTACTTGACCATTACCAGGCTTGATCTCAGTTATGCAATTGGCATAGTTAGCAACAAGTAATTGGCAATTACCAGGCCTGATCTCAATTATGTAGTTGGGATAGTTAGCAAGCAAATGGAGAGGCCATGTAAGAGCCATCTAGATGCAATCAGGAGGATAATGAGTTATGTCAAAGCTACCACTGAATATGGGATTTGTGATGAGAAATAGATTGATATGTGTTTGCATGGATACAAAGATGCAGATTGGGTAGGCAATACAGTGGGGATAGGATATGCATGGGTGGATATTCCTTTTCTTTTGGGAGTGCACCCAACCGTGGCATTATTTAGTATGAAGATAGAGTATAGTGGAGCTGCCATAGCAGCTTGTTGAGCAAAGCAGACTTTTGTATTCATTGATGGGAGTGTTGCCTTATACTGTGATAATATCAGTAGCATTGTGCTTGCTAGGAATCCAATGTATCATGCCACGACAAAAAACAATCTTGAGGCTCATTACCACTACATAAGAGAGAACATGGTATGTGGAGAGATTTATATGGTTTAAGTCAAAATCAATGACTAGGTAGCTGACATCTTTACAAAGGCATTGCATAGGGAAAATTTTCAATTCATATTTGATCTTGGAGTCTTACATGTCCAGACTCATGCTTCGTTCCATGTTATGGCTCATGTGCCCCAACCTGCAATGCCACAAAGAAGTACTTGGTTGCTCAATTATTGCAACAACATGATTAGATACCCTTGATACATGTAAGGGATACAAAGTTCCACACTTGGCATGCCTGGCCAAAACCATAGAGCCCTTTTGAAATTTCCAACTCTGAAAGCCAAACGTGGTCCTAAAACTAGCATCATCTAGCTGACCCGCTAAAATGAGACTCTTGGTAAGCTTAGGCACATGTCTCACATTTTTTAACCCATTTGCAAAAGAAAACTTTGTGTCACCTGTCGCACTATGTCACATGCATAGTTATTTCCAAGATGCTCACAACCTGTCTTTCCACTGTCATAAGTGGAGAACCATTCCCTATGGGGAGTAACATGGAATGAAGCACCAAAATCCAAAATCCAATCTTGGGAATATGCATCATCTGAAGTGGTAAGCAAGTCTGTAGGTAGACTAGACATGAAGAAAATGTCATTGTCACTATTATTAGTGATGACTGTATTGATTTCCTTGATCTTCATTTTTCCTTTGTTCTCCCTTGTGTGGGAGAGGAGAGCACGCACAAAGGGATAAGGAGACACCAAAAGTGGTGGAGCAAAAGCTACTCCAGCTTATTCCTCTATCATATATATATGAGTATACATGGGCACTGTACAAGTGGGTGGGCACACTGCCCTTTACCCCAACAACCTCCCACTTAAAGGCAGTGTGCCTTTATGGGAGTATAGTACACATATAATACAATCAGCCATAGGTTGAAAAACAAGATGACTAGACCGTCATCCTATGCCCATCAACACTTTACAATGTGCAAAGTGCATAGAGGATAAGCTACTAGCAGACATCAGGTCTGCAGGATAGAAAATGACAAGTTGTAGATGCCTATCAACCAAGATCTCATGCCAGATCTCACTGGGAGAGTGAACTCTCACCACCAAGTCCTCCTATGCTAAGTCCATAGCACCTGAATTGTCACTGCGCAGAGAAAATGTCTCTATACCACCTATGACCATAAGCACATAACCTATAATAGACCTCTGCTGGTCTACCCAACCTATATCACCTGTATGCTGCTCCTGGAAGCATAAGGACCTGATGTCCACAACCACTTCCCTACTGCCAAAATCTACCATAATCATGCTACCAACTCCCACTGCAACGAAAGCAAGAACCGGAAGTGTAACCCCAATGGCAAACATGTGAGAACCAAGTCTCAACATAGTCATGGATGCATGAAGTACTATGGCTGCCATATGAACCATAACTTGCTGCTCAACTGATCTGTGATCGTCAAACCTAGTGTGTTTCAAGTATGGAGCCAATACAAGCAATGGAGTACTCAGTACTATGGCTGCCATATCAACCATAACTTGCTGCTCAACTGATCTGTGATTGTCAAACCTACTGTGTTTCAAGTATGGAGCCAATACAGGCAATGGAGTACTCAGTAACTTCCCCCTCTCCATATTGAAACAACCAAGTATCTGACAAACATCATCAAGACCATGCAGCTCCCACTGCAAAGCATCCCTGTCCATAAGGAACCATATGGCAAGTAACCTCAGAAGGATAGCAACCTCCTAAATATTGAGACCATAACCTGTCTCACTGTGCATCACATCCTAAGCTCTCATAACGGTATCAAACCTATGAAGCCAAGCTCAAGGGGATTGCTTCTGGCCATAGAGGCACTTACGAAGCAAACATATCAATGATTCTTGCCCATGCACAATATGACCCAAGTCAATAACTGTAGAAACCACATCTGTCCTGGCATAACTAGCCAATGGATCATACCAAGCATCATTAGCCAAGGTATCCTTCTCACCATGCATAGCCTCATCCTCATCTGCAAGAGGCACTCTGCATGCTGGGAGTAAACTGTAACTGTCCATAGAAGATGCATCAACAATCTCCATAGGAGTATAAACCTGTGGAATACTCGAGACATCTGACCGTCTCTGACCAAAATTAGCCAAGCATCATTAGCCAAGGTATCCTTCTCACCATGCATAGCCTCATCCTCATCTGCAAGAGGCACTCTGCATGCTGGGAGTAAACTGTAACTGTCCATAGAAGATGCATCAACAATCTCCATAGGAGTATAAACCTATGGAATACTCGAGACATATGACCGTCTCTGACCAAAATTAGGAAATAATCGTGACTGTCCCAACTTTATAACCTACTCACCATGGGAAAAACCTCCCACTCCAAGGGATATGGGCTGACCCTGCAAAGAATTTGGAGGTATCAGTGCACTTACACCCTCCTAGAACACCATTCTCCTGCTATCCACAGTCCTGGGCTATCTAAACACAGCATCCTCTTTGTAATAGACATTATGGCTGCGTATCAACTCTCTAGTTGAAGAATCCCATAACTTGTAGTCCCTACTGGACTCATTGTATCCAAGGAAGATACACCTTCTCGATTGGGAACCATGAGCATAAGCCTCGCAGCCAAATACATGTAAATGCTCATAACAGTGCCCTACCTGTTAAGAAGTCAAATGGCATTCTACCATTCAGAGATCTCCTGGGTGACCTATTAAGCAAGTATGCAGCTGTCTTACATGCCTTAGCCCAATAGCATTCGGTAAGACCTACATATCGTAGCATGCTACCAATCCTGTCCAATAGAATCCGATTTATGCCTTTTGCCAAGGCATCATGAGCAGAAAGATGAGTGGTCAACACCCTCCTGATACCAAGTGTATCACATAGATGCTGAAATCTAGAAGAGGTAAACCCTGCATCACCATCAGTCATCAAGCTCAATAGCTTCTTTCCTGACTGATTTTCAGCATTACCCAAGAAGTGCTGAAATGTATCATATACATCATGCTTCTGCCGAATCGGATATACCCATATGTACTTTGTAGCAGCATCAATAAATGTCACAAAGTAAGAGGTGCCACCCAGTGAAATGGTAGGCATAGGCCCACAAACTGCACTACTATGAACCAACTGCAATGGCTCAACATACCTCTCACTAATTGTCTTCCTTACAAAAGAGGATCCTGATTGCTGACCATCATCACAATCATGACATAAAATTTGAGAGACATCCATAACAGGAAAGTATCTCAATGTTGTAAGGGCTTCCATACCTGCAGTAGACATATGTCCAAGTCTGGCATACCATAAACTAACTGATGGCTGCATACTAATCATAACCATCTTATCCTAGACACCTGATCCATGCAATGCATAAGAGAATCCAACCCATGATCCCTTAGCCATAACCAGATTGCCTCTAGCAATCTTCCATACATGATCACCCAAAGAGACATGATAACCTACCTCAACCAACTGTCCAGTACTGATCTTGCTCGTAGCAAGTCCTGGTATATGTCTAACCCTCTGTAGAACAAGAATAGTGCCACTAGGCATAACAAGGTAGATATCTCCATAACCATAGGCATCCATAGAATGATCAATGCCCATCAAACCACTCCCCACAATGCATTCTTGATATGCACTGAACCATGACCTATGAGGGGTCATGACATGAAGCACATGGATCTAACATCCAATCACCGAGAATGGGTACATCAATGGCCAAGAAGGAGGTGTCAGACATAGACAAAAGAATGCCTTCATCACTGCTACTATCAGTGGAAACCCTAGCATCCATGCCTTGAAGCTCAACATGCTTCTTCTCCTTCTTCCTGTCATTCTTAACCTTGCTCTTCTTCTTGTATTTTCTTAGCCATTTTTGGCAATACTTTTTCACGTGGCCATACTTTCCACAATAGAAACATCTAACACAAGTCTGAGAGCTAGACTTGCTCTTGGAATTCCCCCTTGAACATGACCTATTTATACCAATTGATCTACCTCTGGAGTGCATATCAAGGCTGTATTTCAGCACATCAGGGCATTTCAACCCATCATGTTGTAACATAACACTATCATGGTCATACATCCGGCATATATGAGTATAGAACTCATATGCATGGCAGTCTACACCCTATACACCATCCTGTACCTACAAGTAGACTGACTTCGAGAGTGATGACTAAATGATAGAGCATGATGATAGAGCATGCTTGCTCATCCATGTCATCCCAATCACTCTGTTTAATGCTATTAGGGTTGACACCTTTGCATTGAATGGGCTTATGCTGCCTCTTCTGCACTAACACATCATAAATCTGCTCTTTCCAATACTGAAAGTTTGATCCATCCAACCTCTCAATATCAAAGAGGGCACTACTAGCTGTAGATGCCATATCTGTGGCACAATAGCTCACAACCAAAGAGCAGTATAGTGCAGTATGCAACCCAAATGACCAAAAATATAGTGTTGTCTAGACCAATCAGGTCTCCAAATAAACTGGCTGATCCAATACTCAAAAGCACTCAGCCATAAAGAGGCATAAACAAGAATATATGCAGCCCAGTAACCTACCAATGCCTGGCAATCCAAGTAAGAAATGCACTGAACCAAATGAGCAATGCCTGCTCAACCAATGGCAATAGGAGCCCAGTGCAACTATCCATAAACATTAGTGCGGCATCCACCAATGCAAATCCATAATGCATCGAAATGGCATTTACTGCATCACCAATGCATCACCTCAAGTGTGCAATCCTTTGGCAACAAAATCAAGCATTCCACCACTTGCCAAATGTGCCAAAGTGACTTGCCAAAATGCCAATAATGCCCTTGGACTGAAGTGAGATCCTAATCACTTTTTGTAATTTACTGTTATGCAAGAGAAATCACATTCACTTTGGGCAAGATAACACACTGTCCTTGTTTTTGAACAGTGATATCTTTTCACCGAAAGATCGGATGCCAAAGCTGCACACAGCAAAGTTGTAGTTGGTAGAAAGATCTACAACTTGTTAGTTGACACCAAGGGCCAAATCCTTGTGGGTTCTCAGATATTCTCACCTGAAAAACAGTTTCCTGCACATTGGTCACAAATAGACAGTAGACTGCAACTTTTGTGGTTTTGCAGAGGCTATAACTCCTGCAGCTTATACCGGATCAACTTGCTTCCAAAAGCAAAGTTGTAGTATGTTCTGTGAACTACAACTTTTCAGTTCGGCACAAAGTGCAATTTCACACCAGGAAAGAGATATCCAGTCCTGAAAATGACTGTTTTGTCATAAAAAATAGCAACAGCAGCAATTCTAATGTCTTGACCAATGGCAAACACAATGCCATAAAATCAGCCCTGAATACGATAACAAATCAGCCCCGAAATGCTGACCAACCAGCCCTGAAAATAAGAACCCCGTGTTGCAGAGGCAAGGCACCTTAATAGAAAGAGTCCCCTGCTCCAATCCGCAATGATGTCTACCCAAAATCTCTTTCTCTGTAAGCTCACCAGATGAGCTTCTTCCTCCAAAACTAGTAACGTGACCAAATTTTACCCTTTCATCAAGAGAAAAGCCCTTTCCCACACTGTAGAAGCTCCCTTGGAGCTTCTCCTTCTCTCCGATGAAGCTCCCTCTCCATCGATGGCTATGGAAGCTCCGCACACTGCAAGAAGTGCATCGACTCAAAGCTAGAAGCACCGCCTATGCCCGCACATACCACAAGCCCGAAGCCATGGTGCTCTGATACCAGTTGTGGGAGAGGAGAGCACACACAAAGGGATAAGGAGACACCAAAAGTGGTGGAGCAAAAGCTACTCCAGCTTATTCCTCTATCATATATATATGAGTATACATGGGCACTATACAAGTGGGTGGGCACACTGCCCTTTACCCCAACACCTTGGACTCTCTTCCTTATTTGCACCCCAATTTGCATTCCTTTTCTTACATATCTGTAGGCTTAACTCCAATCCCTACCAAGGGTTTAATCTGCTTCTTTTGAATAAGCACATCCCTTATCTGGTTCTTTGAAGCATAAACAAAAGTTTGTCCCATCAAACTTTTTAATGTTGAAAAACTCCTTTTCAAACATGGAAGAGGATGCCATGATGAAAATGAAACAAAATCCCAAATGCTAGTACCTACAAGAGAGGTATCACACCAAATACCAAGTTCACCCAAATATGTCTGTCTTAATGAAGGATAGTGTCACTAAAACTCAAAGCTCAAAGCATCGAAATGCATCTAACTCATCTGCATATACTACGCATCTATATGAGCAAATTTGGCCCTTGGGGCACCAACTCCCTTTAGTAAGAAAACCTATCAAAATCTTGAGTATGAGATGAATTTAGCAATATGCCATGAATAAAAATTATTCAAATTAACATGGTTGTGCTCTACACTAAAAGAGCTTCAAATATGTCTTTACACCTTGAAATTTGGGTAACACATGAAAAAGTTACATTAATATGAAAGGATATGGGTTTTCATATTTTAGTGTATTTTTTGAATTACCCCCCCCATCCAAAAGACCCCCCTCTTGGGCCTCACATATTATGAAAATTATGTACAAACCTTAAAATCTTGCATATTTTTCAAGGTACCTACCTTATATTTTGTGGGAGGGGGGACGTGAAAATTTCATTTTTTTCCCTTGCATATTTGAATTTTTTAAAGAAAATCGATGCATATTATATATGGATCTTGTCCCCCCATACCCTGGATTTTGGATGAGGGTAGTAACATATTACATATTGAGTTGGCACCCCAGGATCTGGCTCAAAAGAAAATGTCAACCTATAATGACAAAGGCAATCCCAATTCCAATAAGTGCCAAAATGCCTCAAGCAAAAATGTTGTCCAAGAGATCATAGCACAACTTGTGCATCCACTGCAATATGTCAAAGCTATTCCTCATCATAAAATAGCATGTGTGTGCTAAACGTCCATCAATAAAGCATCTGTCAGGGCAATCTGGGCCTATCAGTGCATCCAACAAGGATCACAATGCATCCAAATGGCCTATAAAGTATTCACTACAACCAAATGCAAACCATGAATGAGCACACATGCTCATATTACAATTAGAGTGATTTGCATAAGGTATATCCAAGAGATCACGGCCCCACAGCAATGATCGCTAGTGAAAATAGAACCTAAGATGCCTCAAAACATGGGTGTCACTGCATAATTGGACTCAGCAAGACAATCTGCAAATATATCTCTTTTGATGGAACTCCAAAATCCCAACCGAGATGAATGGGAAATGAGGAGTCAACCCTTACAATTGATCTATAATCCAAAAATCAATTGTTTGAACCTTTGAATGGATTTTTGACAGAGAAACAGACAACTCGATGCCTTAGAGAGATGGAACTTCTCCAAATCTCCGTGGAATCATGCAAGAGCTGTCAAGTAGGGGTCTTTGGACCTTTGAAATACAATGGAATAGACGGTTTTGAAAACTGTGGTCTCAATCATCGGGTCCGACACACGGACCAAAAAACATTTTTGCAAACATACCTATTTGTAAACACCACTGGAGTGCAAATGATGAGCAACACATAATTTTTAGGACCTCTTGAGTCCACCGAAACTAAAAGATCAGTGAAGGGTTGCTTCAAACTCGAGTTCCAACACACTGGTAGAAAAACGTTGAAGTAGAGACAGTGAATCAGAAATCCAACAAAATGATGCCAAATTCAAGAATGAAGGTTTTTTTGAACTCTCGAAGTGCAATGGACACCAAAAGCAGGAAATGGTTTCGTCTATAGGTCATTCTAGACTCTCAGTCTCATCGAAAGGAACATGGGAGTCATCAAAAAATGTAATTTTCCTCCAAAAGCACCTACAAGCTTGCAAAAAACCACTCAGAGAGCTTTCCAAAGGTTTCTACACACTAGGATGTAGGTAAAGTCACCCAACAGAGCTTCTCCTTTCTCCCATAGAGCTGCACTAGTAGACTTCGAGCTCCAAGCTCACACCCGGGCTCAGTTAGAACACCCATGCTCTAATACCAGTTGAGAGATCTCAACAACGAAAGCAGAACGGAAGAAGGTGAGAGAGAGGGAGAGCCAAAAGAGAGAGCTACACAAGTTTTGGTGGGTGCAGAACACCCTAATCTTTTATGTCATCCATATATATGTGTGTTTGAGTATTGTTCATAATTGGGGTTAACCCCCATAGAATCGGGATAGTGCTACTCAAAAAACACACTAGAGAATTGGGAAGATACTGAGTAGTTTGGCCATGCTTGATCAAACTATATGACATGCACTCATGAAGGGTTGTTTTATCATATTCGGCTATACCATAGAAACCAGTTGTGTACACATTGATATTTTGGCAAAGTCCCTTTGCTTCATCGAACCTTTTTGAAACCTCGTAATGTCAAAAAATTCATTTACTTTAAGAGCTTGGGTGCCAACATTCTATACAAAACTTTTGAGCAAGAAAAATATTATCTGGGTCATTTGTTACTTTTCTTTAATGTCCTCTAGGACTAAAGGTGGAGGAAACATATGTTCCATGAAAGGTCTGTGGTAGCTTGAAGAACTGAAGATGATTAAGTGCACGCCTCAATTGAGATATTCTCTGAGAGTTGATAGGGGTTTTGAGTACCTTTAGTAGCCCGAGATATCTTACATTAGTGTACAGTGCCATACACTGCAAAAAAATGGACTTGAAGAGCAACGAAATAGAATAGAAAAGGAAATGGGAAGGTTCATGCTTAACGGGAAGCCTTTGCCCAATAAATTCTAGTTGGATGTTGTTATGTGTGCCAAATGAGCACCCACTTGAGCTACCATGACCCTTTATGAGACATGGACAGGCTGCAATTTGTCTCATGCAGGTGTTTGGATCTCTTGCATATGCCCATGTACCCTCTCAATCGAGGCATAAGCTTGATGGTAAGGCCATCAAATGAATATCCATTGGCTACATCTCACTTCTATCTCTAGAACACACCCAAAAATGGTTCACTCACCAAGCTTCAAGAGATTTGAGAGTGTAGAGGAGGGCTAAGGCAGCAAGAGAGGGGAGGATAGAAAAGAGGAGGGAGAGGGGTTGAGAGGAAAGGAGCCAAAGAGGTGTGGAAAGGGGAGGAAGATGGGTTGAGGGGCGATGTGGTGAGGAATTCTTCCTAGACAAATTATTTTTGGTGGCACTTAAATTAATCACACGATGATGTTGAAGGGATGGGTAGAGCTTATGTTAATTGCACATGCCTTCAAAAAGGGACAAGGGACTCATTAAGGGAATATTCAATTTTTCAATGTAAGGGGAGACATATATGTGACTTGACCATAACCCACCCTCCACCCCCTCCTACCCCATCCTCCACCCCCTCCTGCCCACCCTCCACCCTCCACCCCCTCCACCCTCCTACCCCATCCTCCACTCCTCCTCCTATCCTAGCCTCTGCTCCCCTGACCAAGTACTTCCCACCAAACCCACCTCCACTCCCCTCCCAAAGCCCCTCCTACCCCACTCTCTGCTTGCATTGAAAGCAAATGAGTAGACATTTCAAATGCCGATGGATCAAGCTTGTATATAATACTCTTTGCTTTCATCTTCATGACATTGCGAGCTACTCCTTCTTGTCCAGCAATTCAGTCAAAGACATCTACCACATCATTCTAGAATCCTTGAGTTCAAATAAGTTAGCATTTGGTGTCTTAATCCCAAGAATGTCATAGACATCCATATACCATTCATATACACTATTACCAGACTATTACCAGATACTAGAAGCAAGAGATATGTGACTCTCTCTCTCTCTCTCTCTCTTTGTGATAAATCATGAAGATTTGGCCACAAGGTCAAAACAACTCCAAATCATGTACATAAGGCACCATTCAAGGATATGTTTGGAAACTCACAAAGATTTGGCCACAAGTTCAACACTATATGAAAGGTTTTCGAAAATCCTTGAGAAATGATTTCATGAATAAGATGTGGACTAGTTTTGACCTTGTCATCGCCAAAGTTTTTAATCCCTATCTTTGTGGAGAAGATATGATGGGGTGCTCAAATCCTTGATGCGTGACCACATGAACAATATGAGGCAGAGTTTTGACAGTGTGGAAAAATCTTTATGAATCATTAGTTTTTCTTGTGACAAGATCTTCATGTGGTTATTCCTCTTAAAGTCTTGGCCACAAGGTGTAAACTTTTTCACATCTTGTTCATGAGGCCATCTTAAAGTTTTGGCCACAAGTTCTAGCCATATGGTCAAAATTTCTTTGGGTTCTTGTTTTTGTGGGTACACAATCCCAAACCTCATGAATAAGATGTGATAAAGTTTTGACCTTGTGGCCAAAAATACTGACTCATAATGATTTGTCATAAAGAATTAGCCATGTTGTCAAAACTCTGGCCATATTCTTAAAAACCTTCTTTAGGTTCTTCTTTTTGTGGATACATAACCCACAAATTTTTTGCCACAAGGCCAAAACTTTGTGAGGGTTTCTATACCCATCCTTGAGGTATAACCTCATGAATAGAATTCAAAAAAGTTTTGCCTTATGGCCAAAACTTCTGACTGATAAGGATTTTGTCACAAAGAATTAGCCATATGGTCCAAACTTTGGCCATATGCTCAAACCCTCTTTAGGTTCTTGTTTTCTTGGATATGCAACCCAAAATTTTTTTGTCATAAGGCCAAAGCTATGTGAGGAATGGACAAGGTAGTATGTATATGCTAGGAATTCTAGATGGCTGAGTTAGTCAAAGAACACTTGAATACCTACGCTGGTTATGCTCTATTTAAACGAATAGCTATTTAAGCTAAGAAAATGGAAGACATCTCCAAAGTATGCAAGTTCGAGAGCTGCACACGTGATGCAAATGCAAAGTTAGATTTTTTTTCTAAGTAATGTCATTTTACTTCCTCTCACTAGACTACTTGCACATTGTGAAGACAAATGTAGAAAATAGGTTGCATATCGTTTTATAAAAATGCATTAATGTTGAGATGTATAAAGGCTACAATTATTTCATGTATGTGCTAATATTACCTTGCAAGTACAAAAGACCAAAGCATAGAATAGAAGTGGTCTTTTGTCCAAGAAATGAAGGCAATTTAGGGGTTTGAAGTGGGACAAGCTTGTTTAGGTAGGAGTTTCCAAATGTTGGCACAAAAATGCCACCCATGGATAAGAGATTCCAAGATAGATTTAAAATAGAAGGCATTTATGATCAAAATACTCATCATGCAAATTGAAATGATGGAGTTTAATTACATGATTGCAACTATGGAGCTAGCTCGGCTGTCTGAGAGCATGCATGAGCATTCGACGGAGAAGGATCAGTGGGCGCGCAATCGTTTTGATGCATGGAGGAAGTTTTCTAGTTTGGATGTGTCTGTGAAGCTCGAGGATTTGGATTTTTGTGAATTGAATTCGATGCTAGAGAAGCTCTTTGTGCAAGTTTTAAAGATGAATGGTGAACTGTTTCCTATTGAGTCGTTGATGGCAATGTTTCACGCCTTTGGTCGTGCAGTAGTATTACTACACGCAAGCAGAAGCTTCATATTGATGAAACCGGTGTTGATGAGATTCCTTTTGGTCTTTATGCCAGTTAATGATAATCCAAGGGATGTGGTAAGTGTTTATTAATGTTTTTTGTTTCATATTTGATAAACGATGGAAAATTCGAGGGGTGTGGTTACTGTGTATGAACGTTGTCTGTTTTTTGTGTTTTGATGTGGTTTTTGTGTTGTGCAAGTGTAATTCAACCGTAATCGTGTCAGTCTAAAGGGCTTGAGTAAGTTCGTTCAGACTTTGATGGAGTCTGTTGGGTTGGTTGGAAATTTGAGTAACCGTAGCTTGCGTGCGACTTTGGCTACAATGTTGGGTTTATGCAGAGTTCCTTCTGATGTTGCGATGAAGGTCATTAGTCATAAAAGAGTTAGTAGTTTGGTGAAATATGATAGAAGCGAGGTTGTTAAGGTAGATACGGTGTTGGAGCTCGTTGCTAACCCATATGATGATTAAGGAGGTTTGAGGGAATATCATGATGTTTTGAAAAAGAATTTGGAGCTTTATTCTAGAAAAGTTGATCGTGTTTTTTTCTAGGGAATCTGACATTGGAGGAGCTATCGGTGGTGCTCTTTGTGGCAAAACCTACACCTTACACGTAAGCATACTCAAAACAAAACATTCAATACACATTTGACACGTAAGAAAGCAATCTATAAAATAACTTAATTACAAATTAAAAAAAAACCAATACAAAATGCCAAATGTATATTCCATCACTTAAAAAAGACTGCATAAAACTTTAGCATTACATCCACCGGATAACCGAGAAAAAAACAAGCCACGTAGGCAATATCATTTATCAAAACACTTCTGAAAATAAAGGCCATGTAGGCAATATGTTTTCACAAAAAAGAGGCTATGTAGGCAGTACCATAGCCACGTAGGCAATATCCATAGCAAAAGACAACCATGCCACATAGGCAATACCATGGCCATGTAGGCAATATCCACTACTTCCTCAAAAGAGAACCAGCATCAACATTTATATTAAAAACACAATCTTTGAAAGAACCACCGGAAACCAAACTACCTCCACCAGATTTTCCATGAACCACTTGATATAACTGCTCCATCCATGAGACATTGCTCATCTTCAACAGTAGCTCATCCTCAAAATCATTCGACACATTCAAAGATGCAGAACCACCACCGACAATAGAGAAATCTCCACGCGCACTAGGAAAGGAATGACCAGCAAAGCCATCGCAAACCTCATGAGCAACAGGAAGAGCAGTACATCCATCTGAAGAATCCACACCATGCATAGAACCAACAACCAGTGCAACACCAGCGTCAACCGAACTAGTAAGAGTAGTAGGACAACCAATAGAATCCATAGCAGCACCAGAACACAAGATAGCAATAGAAACACTAGCAGCTTGGAAACCACCAGACATCACATCAACAAGATTTGGAAAATTTTCAACACCATGAGTAACAACACCAGCAGCCGAAGCAGATATCCCACAAGGCAGAGAATTATCAGAAGGATCCGCACCAATAGCAACATCTTCAACAGCAGCAGCCGACCAGTGACCTTGACGGTCTAGTTTGCCATGTATCTGGGTTGTTTAACGTTGAGCTTCTAGTTAGAGAGAGCGTGAATCAAAGTGATCGGATCGGATGGCCCAGATTAAACAGATTTAATCTGGGCAGACCTCGGCACTTTACGTCTTAGGAGAAAACCCCACAACTAGTTCCAGGCAGGTAGCTGTATTGAGCTAGAATATATTTCAATGAATTTGTTGTGATTTCCCATAATTTTATAATTTTATTAAGTTTATATGTTTTACTGTATAATTTGATTCTTATTGAATTTATAAAATGAAGTGACCAAAATGTGACAATAGAAGTACCTTTTTTGGTTTAATGGATGAGGGTTTAACTAGCACACTTCCTATCTTAAAATTATAACACCAACGAATGTCCCCTTCTTTGGATTTATATCAACTTGCATTTTAGCATATAGTATTTTGCAAATATGCAATTTGTATTTTACACATAATCACACATTAGTGTGGAAGGAGTTCACATGCTTTCTCTCCTAATTTTATAAGATCATATATCATTTTGTATTTATTAGATAACTACACGTTTTTTGATGACAGAGTTTGCACAATTTCTTTCTTAAAGCTATAAGATGAAGGAAGGTACAATTTCTAAGGTTCATTTAAATTGCATTCAAGACATATGAATTTAAATTTAGTACATAGGAATTTAAATTTAGCACATAAGACTTTTCATCTGGCACAATTAATGTTTCATTTAACATAAAATTATATGTTTCTGTGGGAGGAAGTAGGACAATTCCTGTTAAATTATAAGACCAAAAAACGTCCTTTTCTTTGGGCTCATATCAGTTTGTAT
Source organism: Dipteris shenzhenensis (assembly GCF_047967505.1). Classification (NCBI taxonomy): domain Eukaryota; kingdom Viridiplantae; phylum Streptophyta; class Polypodiopsida; order Gleicheniales; family Dipteridaceae; genus Dipteris; species Dipteris shenzhenensis. The sequence goes on along the minus strand of NC_141597.1, from coordinate 24,710,091 downwards.
TTAGTAAACAACATTTTTCATATAGCATGTAGTAATACGAATTTAACACTTTTATTTCACACATAATTTATAACATCTCTAGTTTATGTTGATAGCAATTTGAATATAGCATATAGCAATTTGAATGTAGCATATAGCATTTCGAATATAGCACATGGTAAATAGCTCTTTGCATTTTGCAGATAGGAGTTTTGTTTAGCAGATATCATTTTGCATATATTTCATAGCAATTTGAATTTGGGATATAGCACTTTGTATATATTTGGTAGCAATTTGAATTTGGGATATAGCACTTTTCATTTAGCACATATTACTTTCAATTTAGCACTTAGCAATTTGAATTCTGCACATAGCACTTTGCATTTTGCACATGGTACTTCACATTTAGCAGATAACCACACATATAGTGTGGGGGGAGAGTTGGCACACTTCCTATCCAAAAATTATAAGGAACATGCCCTTCCTTGGGTTCATATCATTTTACATTTAGCACATAGTATTTGGCCATATAAGACTTTTCATTTAGCACATAGTACTTTAAACTTGCAATTAGCACAAAGATGTTTCAATTTGGCACTTAGCAATTTGAATTTTGCATATAGCACTTTGCATTTTGCACATGGTACTTTGCATTTTGCACATAACCACACATATAGTGTTGGTACACTTCCTCTCCAAAAATTATAAGACCAAGGAATGTGCCCTTCCTTGGGTTCATATCATTTTCCATTTAGCACATAGTATTTTGGCATACAAGACTTTTCATTTAGCACATAGTACTTTGAACTTGCAATTAGCACTTAGCAATTTGAATTTGACACTTAGCAATTTGAATTTTGCACATAGTACTTTGTATTTTACACATGGTACTTCACATTTAGCACATAACCACATGTATAGTGTGGGGGGAGAGTTGGCACGCTTCCTCTCCAAAAATTATAAGACCAAGGAACGTGCCCTTCCTTGGGTTCATAGGATTTTGCATTTTGCACATAGTATTTTGCATATAGCAAGTAGTTACTTGACTTTGGGATATAGAACTTTGCATTTAGTACATAGCACTTTTCATTTAGGTCATAATGGTAAAATATATTTTATTATTAAAGACACAAAATAGGATCTATATAATCAATTAAGAGATTTTATATTGTTCAAAAATTTTTTTGATTAATTACCATGAGGAATTTTTGTTATTTGAATGCTAATATTAGAAGTTGCTTTTTTTTTCTACTAATTGATGTTTTCATGTTTGTGAAATTAGTTAAATGCTACCATAGAAGTACCTATTGTAATTCTGTTGTCCCAAATCATAGTCCAATGAACAGCTTGCAAATTATAAATTGAATAGAGTTGCAAAATAAATTTCAAGATATTTTGCAAAGATAAGAAATTTAAATTTGAGATTTTTTCTTTAAATTTTAGAAATGAGATAACATTTTCCCATAATCCCTCGCATCCAACATATGTTCAAGTGCAAATCAGTGCAAATCTATTGCAGAGCTCATGTCATGGCATTCCTCCCATCGATCAACCGATGGCAAGTGGAGAACTCCCGCAGACTCTCCTGCGTGGAAGCATATTGAAGACACATGGCCAAGCTTCAAGGAAGAACCTAGGAGCTTGAGACTTGGATTGGGTATGGACAGTGTGAACCCATTTGGTCTCAAAAGCACGTCTTACAGTGTATGGCTAGTGGTATTGGTGAATTACAATCTTCCACCCTCTATGGCTATTAAGAAAGGACATGTCATGCTGTCCCTTCTAATTCCAGGGAAACATAAAGTCAAAAACCCTGATGTTTATTTGGAGCCTTTGATTGATGAGCTAGAGATACTTTGGAGAGGTATCGAGGTGCATGATGTGAGCAGGCCTCCCTCATCACGAGACTTCAACTGCAAAAAGCAGTCTTGATGTGGACGATGCATGACTTCCCAGGCTATGGCGAGTGTTCAGGTAAGCATTGCATTTTTTAATTATGAATAAGCAAGGACGTGGCACCCTAAACCCACCTTCCACTCTTAATTGCATCTATTGTTTCAGGTCTCACTACATCGGGTTACCATGCATGTCCTGTTTGTGGTCCTTCGCTAGTTGCCTCACGGGCAGACGCATTGAATAAGGTCATCTATGAGAATCACCAATTATATGGCTTGAAATCTCATGATTGGCACAAGATGCTCCAAGTAAGTATTTTATATGCATAATATCTTTTTCCTTTCAAATTTGTGAGTGAATAGCTATAAGCAACTAATCAACCACCTCCTCGCGGGTTCAGTTCATACTACCTACTAGCATTTCACGTAGTGCATCAAAGGACGTGAAAGATTGTATTTACAAGATGGGCGAGCTTGTGAGGTATGTGAGCTCAAAGGAAATAGATCCCACCACGCTTGAGAATGCTTGAGTTATGTCAGTGGAGGAGGTTTGTTTAGTGGAGGAGACATTTCCACGTTCTATTCTCACAAGCCAACTACATCTCATAGTGCATTTGGTGGATGAGATTGCTATATGCGGTACTATACATGCACGATGGTTGTTCTTCCTCGAGCGCTTCATGAAGACCTTGAAGGGCTTCATGAGACAAAATGCAAGACCCGAAGGTAGCATGGCCGAGGGTTGGTTGGTACAAGAGTCACTTGTATATATTTCTGAGTTTCTTGTTGATGTGGATAGCTCTCTCCCACGACTATGGAGAGATGATGAAGACCTAAGGATGACCTCTATTGTGCCTCAAGGAAAAGGACGTAACAAAGTAATAGACACGGAGTTGCGTAATAGTATCAACCTATTTTGCGTGCTTAATAGTGATGTGATGAAAAGATGGGTGAAAGATACGAGGATGCAAAGGCAAGAAGACAAGAAGAAAGGGCCCTCTTTCGTACACACCACGGATCTCATGGCCATACCCTCAGCGTCTAAGAGCACTTCCAAAGGATATTCATGTGGATTGGCTACTTGATGAAATGGAGAAAGCAGAGAAAGACGAGGGGATGCATATCACAATGGAAGAATGGGAGTATGCTAGGGGATGCATGAGCAAGGTCGGTATATAGAATGTTATGCATAAGTTAGGAGGTTTTTATAATTTAGATTGCTTATTTAATTGAATTTTTCTTGGTGTAGTGCACTATGTTCAATGCTATATGGTGTGAGGGCAAGCATTTTCGAACACAACGGATTGATGATAAGAGAAACACACAAGATTGCAGCGTCATTGCTAGCTTTGAGGGAGCCAATGGAGTCATGGATGATTATTGTGGCATAATCCAAGATATCATTATGCTTGACTTTCGACGCTTCTTTGTGTATGTTTTGGATGTAAAGTGGTTTAAGGACGTGGTGGAAAGAGGCCCTAATGCAACAATCAAATGCCATGCAAGTGGCTTTGTAACTATTGACTCCACAAAGTTTTGGCAAAGTAGGAAGGACACACTAATACTACCGCAACAATGTGAACAGGTACTATGCACACACATAAAAATACTCGCTTTTAAATATTTGATGCAAGAAAAGTAACATGATTGTATTTGTGTTTGAATTAGGTTGTCTATCAACCAATGGTGGATAATAATAGGTGGTGGCATGTCATACCTATTATGCCACGTTCCAAAGTGATGTATAGTACATTTACTAATATGGAGCGTATGGAGGATGATCATGGCCATGGATGTGATGATGACCGTGATACAAGAGAGGAGGATGATCATGAGATAGGAGATATAGATATTGAATAATTCATAGTTGGGGAAGTATACGTGTGTGTGTGTGTGTGTGTGTGTGTGTAAAGAATAAGTGTTTTTGTGAGATACATTACCTAATAAAAAATTGTGTGTGTGTGTGACTTTCAAAGACTGACACACTTCCATTCACTTCTTTAGGCAAAGACCATACCAAATGGTACATTCCATTAAAAAATAATAAACATGACTCGGCATGTGGGGTCTACATTATATATGCACAATAGTAAGGCTAGCTTAATTTGACAAGCTTGTAACTGGTCGCAAATGGTGTTGAAGGAGCTCCAACCACCTGCATCCATCCACAAAAAAGATTTGTTAGAACAAGAACCTTTTGATTGTGGGACTATAGGCTTCATTGCAGAGCCCCACTTGTTATCGATGTCACAATACCAAATGCAACTCTCAATCATCAAAACATTATCGAGACATTATCCTAGTAAGCGGTATATAGTGTAGGATTCATCAGCTTTCAAATGTTCCAAGAATAAGATACCATGTTTAGAACTCATATTTCAAAGAGCTACTTGTGGCTATTGATATGTGAGTGGTTGTGTGACCACTCTAAAAATAGTAAGCATACTTAATTTTTACTTCACACAATCCTGCGTGCGCTTGTAGGGGAAATCTTTGTATATTTATTGATGCATAAATCCCTTGTATTTTGGCGATTGGCTATATTCTTGTCCCCATGTGTTTGAGAGCTAGTATTCTATGTAGAGTATCGGCCACACCCCATGTGTTTGGGGACTATATATATCCATAGCTAGTGTGTGACACTTTGGTAAACCCTTATTAACCATCATATTATATGCATTTGAGGAGAAATCTATAGTTTTTACATAGGCCTCAAGATTTAAAAATTAGTCATAAAGGCCTGCCCACTGTGTCCATGTTATGCTCCCCCATATATTTGTAGCTCACTAAAAACACAGTCACAAAAACTTATAAAACTAGTGGTCTTATTACCACCATGGCATATCATCAATTAGCTTGTGCCAGTTGGATTTTGGCCATGTAGGTTGATTATACTTTAGTACATTTTCACAACATGATCTATATCACATGCATGGTCCCTACAGCCCTATGCACCTGCATTCGAGCATCTTAAAAGTTCTCTAGGAAGAATCACCTAGCTCATGAGCCAATATGAGGTTTTGAGTAATGAACAACATGTGAATAGCTATAACCAAGAAACCCTAATCAATCACAGTAAATGTATCTGATAGATGGGATCAATTTCCATCATCATGACCGTCTTCTCACTTTTTGCCACCACCAAGGGACTTCAACTATAGTTGATTTGCTTGTCAACACCTACATATATGTGATGGCACCTCCTTACTATAGGTCGACGTCAAAGCTCTTCCAAGCCGGTCATGCTTATTTAGATAGCATGGCATTCCACCTATTCATCAAAGGTATTTCAAGAGGTGGTATTATATGGTGAGCATAAAGTATTATATAGACTTTAGCATTCTTCACACTTTCAATATTATGTTACCACACCTACCCCTACCCCCCAACCCTACATGTAAAATTTCCTAAATCCCCTATGCCCTATTTCTTCTCTTTTGGTTTTCTTCCCCCTCTTATTTGTTAATGACCTATTTATGTATTTATTTATTTTATGCTATAGGCCGTAATCCCTAATAATACTCAAACCCTAATTTTTTCTTACAACTTCATATCGGGGTTTTACCCTCCCCTTTCTCTTATTTTAAGTACACTCTCACACATAATTTTTCCTGTCCCCCCTTCTCTGCTTCTTTTTTCGATTGGAAATTATCGACTTCAATTATGTCTAAAAGCATTATTGGCATCATTTTTTGTATGTGTATAGGCATTATTTTCATGTATTTTCTATGGTTTTGGGCAAATAATTATGCTCTTAGGTTTATGGGCTTTCTTATATTTATGGACTTTTAATGTATCCTTACTTTCACATATTGTACACACAAACTCAACCTTAACCACCCCTCACTAAATGTTATAATTTATTCACTCTCTTGGAATGCACTTTAAAAATACCTTTCCTCTTTCTTAATTTTAGTCCCCCCTTCCCTTCGATTTTTAATATCACTCTTGGTAATAAATTTTATTTTTTTCTTTTACTACGTCTCCTATTTTGTGTGGCATTTAAGGCTAATTAATTACAATTTTCTTAGGCCCCATTATTTTCTTTCTAATGTATTTTTATTCCTAGGCAGTAACGTTTTTCCCCCATCCCTTTAGAATATTTACTTTAGTTTCCCTTATACTTTTGTGCATGTTAATTCTTTTTACGACACCACCAAATGGCTTTTGACCCCCTTAAACCCAACCCTACTACTAACCTACAATTCTACCCCTTACCCTTTATCCCTTAAACCCAACCCTACCACTAACACATAATTCCACCCCTTATCCTTTCCCACCAACCCCCTATCCCTTGCCCTTCAACATATGGCGTGGCGTTATGCACCGCCTATCGTGGTCCCTTTTTTAATTCTTGGCATGTGCGACATTTATAATGGTGGTAAGAGCCTTTTCCACCTTATTCTCTGCTTTATCGTCTTTCTCCCATCTGCTCTTCATTCAGGTGCCTCTCCATAACGAACTCTTGGTACTTACTTTGTCATTTCGCCCACGGGTCATTAGCTCTTCCTTGCTCTATGCCTTGCCTTTGTAGGCTACTTGTCTCTTTGCTTGCGAGGTCCTTTAACGGCTGGCTCGACACCTCCTTGGTGTAGCAGTTGCTTCATTTTGTCTAGTATGCACTTACATGCTGGTTTGCTACTCGTGCCTTCTCTTCGATTTACCTTGTACTTGGTCTCTCTTCAACCATTGGTCTCTCTACATGGCTTCGCACTCTCTCTCTGAGCCCAAGCTACCCTTTCGTCTCTCTTTTTTTACATTTTTTGCTTATCACTAGCTTTCAACCTACGTATTATTTGCTACTTTACGATAGGGAGCTTGTCTCAAGGCATTTGCCACAGTTGGGGTACATGATGGCCACTCGGGTTGGTGCTCAGCAGCTCTTATCTCTCAAACTCACATCCTCCCTCTTACTTATACTCTTCATGGCTACATGGATTTAGACACTCTACTGGGTATCTTCTAGCCTTGGGTTCTCGGGTTGGATCATCACGACTTGGCTACAGTTTCATTTGCCCATCGCTTCTCCTCTTTTGCTACTCATGCTTTTGGTTGAGCCTTGTTTGCTTATGCAACTTGCATTACTTCTATCATTGCTCATCGCAGTTCGTCGAGTAGAAGTCATTTATTTCCGGTCCCTCCTTCATTGGCAGCATGTCTTTGTAGCCTTCCCGTGACGTTTTTCATTGAGTCAACCTTATGGTTGACTTTGGTTATTAAGCTTCCTATGACCTTTTTAATCCTGCCCCTTCAATTGGCCCCGGGTTGTATGTCTCACCTTTTTTCCTATATATTTACTTATAGGTAATTGAGATATATTCTACTTAAACCTACAGTAGGCTTATTTTGCTCTTTATCTTTTGTGCTAATTTGTTTTTTCACTTTCCTAAAAAACATTTTTGGGTCCTTCAAAGAAGGGTGTGGAGTACCCCCCAATTTAACCAATTTAACTCTTTTAATTCAGGTAGGTCATGATGGTGTTGACCATGTCCTCTTTGCATCTCATTGTGGGTGTAGATTACCCCCCATCATCTTTAATCTAATTGTTAGTATTGTTTCCCACAAGGTTGAGGACTACCCACCTTGCATTTTTTTCACATAAAGAGCTAGATTCTCTTGGTTTACTATATTAATTAATTTTCACTAATGGATTTGGTCAGCTTTAAGTCAATTTTGGTTTTCACTAATATTTTAAAACATTTAATTTATTTGTCCCTTAATTACTACTCAAAGTGGAAGTTTACCCCCCCTATAATGTTTTTTGCACTTTATTAATTAAAAAGCCATGCCATTTTCTTACAGTCCTTTAAAGCTCCTTTCTATCTTAGAATTCCGTAAGGTGTGTTCTTGTTCTTTGGTAAAGCAATAACAAGCTAGGGGATATAGGCATTACTTGTCCACCCAAATTCAACTTCATTGTTCTAGCAACTGGTTGGTTTGGATGGTGGCAGGTAAGTAGACCTTGACCTCAGAGTTTGGACTACCTAATGGATTTGACACTGTTGTACTGATTCTTTGCTTGTAAACTCAATATAAAGAAAAATTCTATTGCCAATTCTCATGTTTTTCATACCAATTTTTTGGAATATAATTTTGTCAAAAGTTATTGCAATTTAGTTTTCTTAAAGAATTTCAATCCATTTCTCATATGCATCTTTGTATAATTATCCAAATGATTGAATTAATTGTATGGTTCATTTATTGATGGGATTATTAAATCTAAATAGACACACACACACACACACACACACATGTATACTTCCCCAACTATGAATTATCCTTTTAAGTAACCCCCCGTGAAATCTCTCCTTTACACTATCTTTTTAATCAACCCACATACCAAGCACACTAATCCTCCCATACCTTCACTAATCCCTTCTCAACCCATGCACTTATTTGCTCCTTAGTCCACTTTGGACTTAAACTTTTTATATATATATAAAATCTAAGAATCCATATGGTTGTCTATATTCCTAGGTAAAGCGATAACAAGCTGGTGAAAACATGCATTACTTGTCTACCCAATCATAACTATGATGTTCTAACATGTAGTTTGTTTGGATGGTGGCAGGTAAGTGGACCCTGACCTCAGAACATGGACTGCTTGGGGATTTGAGATCTTTCTTCAATATTGTGCTTGTCAAACTCAATATTATTGAAATTTCTTAATTTTGGTGAAATAATTTGCAAACTTTGGCGTTCCTAAGCCCCCTAGACTCCCCATCCTCACGCATTAGCCTTCCTCTATGCATCCCTGAACTTGTCTCTTCCTTGCTAGGTGTCAACGTACGTTGGCTCCTTCCCTTTGCTTGTGTAATTCTAGTGCTCTTCTCTATACCTACTTTCCCTCTTAGATTCACACCTATGCTTGCCTTCAGGCTTCACCTCTACCTTACCTATGATAGACTCTGTCTATGCTATCTCTTTTAATTAAGCTATCCTATATTCTACCCTCCCTGCATCTACATGTTCCTATATGCAATCCTACGCATGGCCTTACCTTACCGTGCTGCTCCTACAACTCTCCTTCCTCTCTTATGACATATACTACCACTTCTCTATGCTTACGGTAAACCAGGTCTCACTAGTCATTGTATCGTAGCTTCTAAAGACTTTGCAACAGTTGGTGTGTAATGGTAATTCTATGCTTGTTCGAACATCATGGACTGGTTATTCTTTTATTTGGGTTAGTGGTTTTTCGTCACACTGCAAGCACTACCATTTGTTTGGTACATGGCTCTCCTCCTGTCTTGGTGTCGTATATGTTCACTTCTCGTGTTTATCACAGTCGATCATGTTTTCTTCCACCTGCCCATTCTTGAGGCCATGTCTCCACTTACACTACTTACATGTCCTTGCTCATGGTGCATTGACCTGCTTAGCCTATCTACTTCTTTCTTTAAATGGTGCTCTCTAAGACCTTTGTGAGGTCATTCCTTGTTTGAATGATCCTCCCTCATAAGTCTATGGACAGATTATGGTTGTAAAAATTAGTACTATTCGAACACAGTTCTGTCTTGGGTTCTCAATTGTGTCTGCTTTGATTACCAGCTTGGCTGTTGGCTATAGTAGTTTGCACGCAATGCTACAATAATGCATGGCTAAGTTCTAATCTTGCATTAAGACAATTACCTTTATTCGAGTGTCGCTTATTGCCACTTAGTATTCTCGATGCGTGTATATGTTGGCATATTGCTCACAAGGCACTTTCACGTGGTTTTCTTTGAGCTTAGTTCCTCGTTACTTCCCTTTGGAGTCCTAGCTATGGCTTGTTTTACATATGTATCTTCTTGGTTGTATCATGTAAGCTTAGCCTGACTCTATTGCATTAATATTTCACTTGCACTATTCGTTGCTTTTCTCATGCTACGATGTGCCGTGTTGGCTAACCTTACCTGCTATCGCATGGTTCCCATCCCCATGTACTGAATGCTTCTCTTGTACATAGTGTTTGCATGTCATTTAAGATGTAGATTACCTGTGTGTGGGTTGTCACTGGCTACATGGTAATCCTGCTTTGTTTTGAGATGACTATGGGTGATACACTTTGCTCGGTGCCCGTAGCTCGGTGCCCTTGCCTTACTATCTCTCTGTTCCCTGCTTTGTTTGATTGTGCGAAGTGTCTCTATGTACCTCTTGCATGCTCATAAGCACTTACTACCCCTACCCTTTCTATACTTTCCTTGGTACTAACTAGACACACTAACCCATATACTAACCTTTTTTCCCTATTAGGTAACCCTACAAGATTAACTAAATATGTGCATGATCAACCCCACCTATTGTTATCTAGTTAGAGCCCCTTTCATCTCCCTTGTGATTTCTTGTGGTTCTATATATATATATATATTAATGATAGTATGATTTTTGAGGCCATTATTAACTTAATGTATGCCCTCCTTGTAATAATGGTCATGGAGATCTTTTGTATTTAATTCAAAAAGATGTCTAGGTTCCTTTAGTTTGATATAAGTTAATTTCTTTTTACTTCATTTAATTTTTAATTCTTTGTGCCCACGATACAAAAGATTAGTTTTTTGTTTGTAACTTTCAAAAATTTATTGTGCCTCCCTAATGAAAGGCTAATGTAGCAATTTCTCTAAATTGTTTCTAACATTTATTGTGCCTCCTATATGGAAGGCTTAGCAATTGCATTATTTCTCTTAATCTTTAATGCCTCCTTTATGGTAGGCTAAGAAACTATTTCTCTAACCCTTATTTTACTATGCCTCCTATATGGTAGGCTTTTCTTTTTTCTTGTACTTGTATCATGCCTCCTTTATGGAAGGCTAGGAAATGAATCTCCAAATAAATTGACTTCTATGTTTGCACCTAATAGGTTCTAACCCTCTCTTTTATACCTTTTTCTAACTAGTTCCTGGTATATGACATTTACTAGCCTTGGTTCTTATGTGTTTGATAATTATTATTCGTAATGCAATAACAAGCGAGGGAAAAATGATTGGAAACTTGGCACCCATTCAATAACTAGTAAAGTTCTAACTTTCATTATTGTCTGGTTGGTTGGTAGGTATAGTTCTTCCTTCCTCGAACAATTGCTATCAAGTACACGACTTCCTTGGGTGCAAAGGTGTTATACGGACCTAAGGTTGAGTGAAACATTGATGAGGTACAAATTCCATTTTGCGAAGTTTAGGATCATGTTAATCTCTTGTACATGACTTTTCCACATCAATTCACTAAAATATTTCATGCAAGGAGATGAACTTGTTTCAAGACAAGGGAAGGAAAAGAAAACAAAAATGAGTGTCTCCTTGGCAACACAAAGTTGTTACCTTTTATCTTTATAATTGTGAAGAAACGGAGAAGTGGATCAAATGATATGAAGGAGAAAGAGCTAAAATGGAGGACGATGGGAAGGTCTAGCAAAGGATTAATAGAGATAGGCCTTATCCATGGGAGTTATCAGTAATGCCTTCTAAATGCACCATTGATTCGTTGGAATATGTCAATCTAAGAGGGAAGATTGTGAGGAGATTGTGACACAGAGGGAGGAGGAATTTGCATAGTATTTTGATTTATAAATATAATCATATTACTTTTATTTACATTCATTTATAACCTTTGTGTGTATGCTAAAGAAAAATCCATTATTGGACACATAGTACCATTTTCGCCATGCAATGTGGGCATATGGTAGTCACTTTTGAGTGGAGAAAATTGGTGCAAAATGCAAAAAAGTTGATCGAGGAGTCATGGCCAATTAACTTTTAATGGTAAAGCTAGTGTGAGGGATACAAATGTCATTGGCAAAATAGATTAAATATATTTATATCAATGTTGTCCTCTATTCTCTAATCAATCGATCCCTCTTTGAAACAATGAGATTAAATGAAAATGTTTTTTATAAACAAATATATTTATATCAATGTTGTCCTCCATTCACTAATCAATCGATCCCTCTTTGAAATGTTCCAATGTTGCAACAATGAGATTAAATGCAAATGTTTTTTACAAAAAAATATATTTATATCAATGTCCTCCTCCATTCGCTAATCAATGGATCCCTCTTTGAAATGTTCCAAGTTGCCCTCATGAGATTGATTTTCATCCCCTTGATCTTCTGCAGTGACTAGGTCTTGTACATCTTTAGCATGTAAATTGAGTTCTCCTAAATCATTGTCTTTGAAACCCTCTTAGGAACTCAAACTATATTCACATTACAAAACCCTTGTAAAAGTTTCCTTGGAAGTTATAGCTTCCAACACATTTATTGGTAGATCTTCCATTTCATGCTCCAATATTGCATCCAAAAATACATTTTGCTTTCTAGGTGCAACTTGAACACAAACCACCACTAGATGTCCATTTGATTGGGTTGAAAAACCCCCTAAGCTATAAAAAAAATTCATGATATGAAATCCAAGGGTAGTGCAAAAGTAGAATGAATATCTTTAGTAAAATCATCCCAAAAAAATTTAAGTCAATGTCAAAAAACCCACTTAGATCCTTCTTGATTATAGCTTGGAGCACCTCTACTAAAGAGTTTGAATAAATTCAACTCAAATATAAATATTTTGAATTTTCTAAAGTTCATTTGTAAGATGTCTTGTATGGTTCCAAACTTTCAATCAATGTGTGTTTTTGTAATTCTTGTCATGCATAGTGCATGAGTGTTAAAAATACGTATTAGTGTGCACCGAGCATATGTGTGTATGTATGATGCATATAATACTTTATGCAAGACTTAATGAGAGTAAAAACCTTGTGCTTGAAATGGTTTATGTGAATTGGTTATCATTTGCATGGTCTCACGAGCATACATATTTCCACAATCTTACCATGCATCATACATGAGTACACACGTATGTATGTTTCGTGGGAGTATGATACTTTCAATAAGATTTAAGGAGACCAACATCCTTATGCATATTTAGGCATGCATAGGGGTGTATTTCCATAATTCCCGCCATGCTTGTGTATGAGTGTAAAAAATATGCATGGGTGTTCTTTGAGCATATGTTTTTGCATCGAGAATGGGTATGATACTTCTCATGTTGATCAATGAATTGTGATAGTAGGACAAGGCCAAAATGGCAAGATAGGTGCCTCTAAACTAGTCCTACAATCATTACACTTCTAGAGGCTATGTTTCAAAATCTAGAGTTGTTTCTTGCAATGGGGAAAGCACGTGTCAAGACCCTATATTAAGGCAATATTATTTATAATGGAAGGAAATTTACACATATCCCTCCACTTGTATATAGCTTGATCTTATATGCTATCTCTCTCCAAGTTGAAATCATAGATTACCCAAATACACATGGCCTTAGAGGGGACAATCCCCCCTACTTCTAATCTTTCAACCAATATTTTGGGTCATAACTCCCATGTATTTCTTTTATATTTTGAAGCACTATTTTCAACAAATTTAGAATTTGTAAGCCAATGTGAGTGTCAATTTCCTTACTGACTCCAACTTAAAGAAGAGCCATCCCAAAAGTCTACCACATGAAGAGCTCTACTAGAGAAGTCTAACTCCCTTTCCATATATAACTATTGTGTAAAGAACATTGGAATGTAACCAAAATTTAAGGCCAAAAATATCTGTAGGATAAGACACAAGCTGAAGGTAACAAAGCACTCTTGCTAATGTGATGCATTTTCTTGGGGCTAGAATTGGTTACTACAGCACATTGTGGAGTACAAGGAAGCTCACTTGGAATGGTGAGATAAAACTTAAGGAATAGGTATTATGAATTTTGATTCCATTGGAAGAAGCTGAGAATGTAGCTCAGTAAGTCAATAGCCATGTGAGGGCAATTTGAAACATGTGCTATGAATTACCACCACCTTCATTAAACGAAGGTTGAATCTTTATATAAATTGAAAGTAGAATAGGATGAGAGTAGCCCATGTGATAATATGGATGTTTAGAGCATGTTTTCAATTGAAAGATGAAGTTAGCAATATAAAATTTGGTGGCATTACAAAAAACAAGTAGCTCAAGCAATTATTTCAGCTCTCTACAACCATGCAAAGAGACACAAACAAGTCAAGTGTAGCAGTAAGTAACTTTGGGTGTTGCAACAACAAAGAGGGACACGTTGAAATGCAAGGTAGGTGTCTTGAAATAGGAATGACATGAGAAGGTCAATGTGCTGAATGCCTCCAAGCACTGGGTCCCAGGAGCACATGATGAGCACAACAAGAACCTCACTAATTAGGCCAAGGATCCCAAAACTCCTAACTCTGTATATCACATAGTGCAATTGAAAGCCAAGAGAGAGCCCTTCTAGAGTAGCAACTTTAGCCTAACGTACACTAAGCAGTATGCGACTCATAGGATGATGATTTACAAGCTTCATATTAGATAAATTGGGATTTTTTATGGCTAAAATATATTGTGTAAATGCACATGTGAGGGGTGACGTAGTGTTTGCATAACACTTATACTTCTCGTATCTTTGGATAATTAAAAGAATATTCAATTTTAGGGATTTTAAGAAAATTCTAGAATGAGTAAGTTTATAGAAATTTGAGTGAAGTTTAAAGTAATTTTTATTAAGAGGAAATGGCATTCTTAAGAAGCAAGCAAGTGTACATGATTTCTTGCGATGAGGGGAGTTAGTCTGTCTATCATCCTCAAATCTCTCCTCTTCCTCACTCTCACCTTGTTACTCACCTAGTAGTTAGATTGTTAGTCTATACTTAGAAAGAGGGCTTCCTTTTTTTTTAAACCTAGGTGGCAAACATTCGACTACTTCTTACTTTTCTTCCTTCCCCTATAGCCAAGTTCCCCTTTCTTGCTTCTTGACATCCTATCTGTCCCATTATCTTCACCCTCTCCCCCTTCCTCCCCCCTTCCCCATGCACACCTAATTAATTTGCAACAAGTAAATAGATCTTGATTAGTAAAAAGAGCTCTATGGAGTCTCATCCTAATTGGATTTACAAATATTGAGTATATGCTCACAAAATCACCTTTACATACACCTAGGATATATTAAGCATCAAAGGACACAAATGAAGCGCTACATACTACATGAATATTTTCTAAGAAAACTAATCTTTATAGCCTTATGGTAATTACCTTTGCAACCACATGCACATACAACTTTGTAGTTACTATTGGAGGATGCTTGGAAAGAAAAATTTTTATAGTATTACCACCATCAAACTCATATAGAGATTAGGTATGTGCTTGCATAAACACATTTGTATACACCTTTGCACACTTGCATAACCAATCTAATGATGAAATATGGTTGGCATCATATGACACATCTATTCCCTCTTATAGCATAGGTCCAAGGCCAACAAGGGTGGGTGAGTTAAAAGGCTTTTTAAAAATGTAAGCTTAAGAACATTTGAGGTGGATCTTCTCATGTTAGAGGATTAAAGTTGAAAGATACATAGGTTTTTAGTTTGAAATTTCTTTTCTTTAAAACAATGAATTTTATGTTTCCTCCAAACACATATATTCTTAATCTTGAATTGAAAATTTTTGTTCAACTGCATAGATTCACGATCATTTCAAAATAGATTTAACCAAAGTGAAAACCACTATTGATGGCATAAAATGCTTCTAAGACACTTATGGTGCGACAAGCGGTCTATTGTTTTGCCTAATTGCAACTTTCAAACAACATGTTGATGTAGGTGAAAAAGGAGAGAGAGCGGTTTGTGGGGAGAAATCAACACATAGATCTATGAATGCAAGGGAGAGAAAAGGTGTGTGAGCATGAAATTGTTGCAAGACCTCGCTTGCTCTTCCTTGATGAACCCACTAGCATCCTTGATACATTTGTTAATTGCTTTTCCCTCTTCAAGAAATGATATCTCTATAGCTCCATCTCGCACACCTTGTAGATAGATTTAAAATTTGGCCCTACAATGCTCAGTCGACCTCTACTGAGTAGCATATGTTGATGCCACCACCACCCACCATGAGTTCTCCTCTAATTGGGGAGCAAGGGCAAGCACGGTTCCTCCCCAGTCAACTTCATAAGTGCCATGAAAGATCCCCCTTCAAGTCCAAAACTCCCAACATCCAAAAGCCCAAAGGCTCCCACTAGGGCCAAGAGCCCCCCCAAGGAGGGGTGGAAGAGGAAGGTGAAGAGAAGGAGGACCTACAACAAGTACCAGCCCACTATAAGGCCTACACGATCGACGATTGCAAGATCTTTTACCAACAAGCTAAGAGATCTCAGGAAGATGGGTGCTTCCAAGGATATGATGGCCCAACTTGAGTTAAGGAGGTAAACCTGGCATCGAAAGGTCAGGAACCCCAACCGGTATTCATCACAAATGATCTCACCTCCACTGACGAGAACACTTTAATATCCCTCCTTTGAGAGTACAAAGACTGTGTGCCTAAAAATACACAAATATGAGGGGTGTACCCACTAGTGTCGTGCAGCACACGATACCCATGCTTGACAATGCCAAGCTGGTGCATCAACATCCCTACCCTATGAATGCCAGATATGTGCTCATAGTGAGAGATGAGATCCCAAAACTCATAGATGCGGGATTCGTCTATGAGATTGAGAATACAGACTAGGTGTCACCCATTGTGATAGTCCTAAAGGAGAATGGAAAGATTTGAGTATGCATGGATCTAGAAAAAGTTAATCCCACCACCAGGTGTGACCACTACCCCTTGCCATTCACAAAACATGTCTTGGAAAGGGTAGCCAGAAAGGAAGCCTATAGCTTCCTAGATGGATTCTCTAGGTACAATCAAGTGTCCACCATTGCTCCGCAAGATCAAAACAAAATGGCCTTTGCAACAACCAAGTGGGGTGTTTATGTAGCTAGAGTAATGATATTTGGGCTTACTAATGTGCCGGCCACCTTCCAACGGTTGATGATCACTGTCTTCAAGGAGTACCTAAGGGACTTCATAGAAGTCTTCTTAGATCACATATGTGTGAGCTCAACATGGGATGACCACTTGAGATACCTGAGACTGTGATCCTGGAAAAGTGACAGTTGTATCGTATATCCATGAATCCCCTTAAGTGCCAATTTTGGTCAAACATGATGTGATTCTCGGACATAGTGTGTCCTTGAATGGTATCTCCATGGACTACAACAAGATGAATCTCATTCTAGAATTACCACCCCACCAAGGGAGTGTGGTGATTTACAGGCCACATGGGCTACTATTGAAGGTCCATTTTGTTCTATGCAAACATGGCCCAACCATTATACAAACTATTAGTAGTCTTTGATGGACCGAGGAATGTTAGAAATCCTTCAAAACCCTCAAGCTAGCTTTGGCCACTACACCGACTTTACGAGCCCCAAAATTGAATCTAATATTCCTCGTTCACATAGCTACCTCCAATTTTGATATCAGGTGCATGTAGCCCAACCAGGGGAGTATAACCTAGACTACCCTGTGTACTTTGCTAGTTGCCGGCAATTGAATGATGCCGAGGTCAACTACTTAACAATAGAGACAGATCTATGCATTCAAAAAGTTCATGCGTTACATGTCAGCCAACAAGTTCATCTTTTTTATGGACCATCAAGCACTATTGTATTTGGTTAACAAGCCATGCATGATGGGAAGCATCACCAGGTGGATGCTAATCCTTTTGGAGTTTGACTTCACAGTCATAGTGCATAAAGGGAAGACCCATGTCCTAGCCCACCACCTCTTGAGGATCCCAAATGGAAAAGCTTTGATGGGGGTCAAAGATGATCTTCTTGATGCTTCCCTATTCCTCATCGACATCATCTTGGAGTGGGCCGCCAAAATCGGCCACTACCTAGCCAACCGATTGCTCTGGACAAAGCCCTTTAGAAAGACAGAGCCCGCAAACTCATCAAGGACACAACGCCATATCAATTAATAGCAAGCCATCTGTACCACATGGGCAAGGATGGCATCATGCGTAGATGCATGTGCAAGCATGAATACATTGATGTGCTCAAAGAAGCCCACTCTAGGTTTGTAGGAGGGCATTTTGCCACTTATGTTACGGCACGTATGGTGCTATAGGCTAGCCTTTGGTGGCTGACTCTCTTAAGAGATGCAGCTGAATTTATTACAAGCAATGTGACCCCTGCCAGCATGTGCAAATCCTACATAAAGTGGACATGATGCCCTTAATAGTAATATTGAGACTGGTCAGCCCTTTGAGAAATGGGGCATAGATTTTATTGGACCAATAAGCCCAATAGCTAAGGAAACAAGGGCCAGATACACTATCTTGGCTACAAATTAGTTCACCAAGTGGGTAGAATGGAGAGCCATCAGAAAAGACGATGTGAGATCCATCATTAAGTTCTTATATGAGCAAGACATCACACGGTTTAAGTGTCCATAAGAGCTGGTCAATGACTGGGAAGCTCATTTCCTCAATGAAACTAGGACAATCTTGACCAGTGAATTCCTAATTATACATAGGAAGTCGACCCCATATTATCCCATGGCAAATGGCCTGGCTAAGAGCTCGAATATAACTTGCTACAAGATTATAACTTGCACAAGGCTAGTTGTACTAACTAGGAACATAAGCTCATTGCAGCCTTGTGGGCCTACCGAACATCTTATAAAGTAGCCATGAATTGCACCCCCTTTAGCCTGGCCTTTGGGGTGGAGGCAGTTATGTCAATGGAGTATGTAGTACCTAGCCTCCACATTACAGTCAAGGAGAGACTCACTGAGAATGCCTTGGTAGAGTGCTTGATTGATCTCAAAAAGCTCAATGAGACAAGATTGTATGCAACCTATTGCCTCTGAGTGGAGAAGGCATGGCGCAAGAAATGGTTCAACCACAACCTCAAGAACAAGGACCTCGAGGAGGGCAATCTTTCGCTCCTCTATAGCATTCGCAACACCAAATGTAAGCTCAAGTACTAGGGCATGGATCCCTACCACATGGTAGAGATCACTCCACAAGGGTCATGTCAGATAGCCCACAGAAGTGACTGACAAGAAAATGATATTGGGAAGGACCTGGTGTTACGTCGTGAACTACCAAATTGGCTAGAGGGCAAGGATAGCATCCCTCACAAATGGGGGAAGGACTACGGTAATTTCGCTTTGTGAACCTTGTCCTGCACCCCCTACAAACCAGCACCGGCCAAGGGCAAGGAAGTTATAAGTGAAGGAGAATCTAAAGCCCCAGCCACCTCTAACACTCTAGACCTCGACGCTCAGAAGAAAGTCCGACCCTGGAAAGAATAGGGACCCAACCATGGTGGCGAATGGGTACCATCGCAAGTTACTCTGCCACTACTATCACCCACCAAGAATTTCATGAACATTAGGTACAAGAATTTATTCTCTACACTTAACGCCACTTTAGCAGTAATAACTAATAGCCTAGAAAGATCAAAGCAGGGGACGGATCTCCAATCACTCCTTGGACAACTTCGACGTGGGCATCCCCACCTAAGAGGAGGACATGATGCCATCCATCACCTCAGCTCCAAGGCCCTAATCCACCTCTCCAACCATAGCATCCCCACAAGCACGCAATTGGCTATTTAAAGAAATTCCATCTTTCTCATAGATGTAGGAGCTTTCAGTGACAACTTATTGAGGGAGGGATTGCATTCAAGATTGTTAAGATTTTCCATGCAAGATTGAACCAAAGGAGAGAGATATTATGCGAGAGATTCTAACAAAATAGGATTCTCACAAAGTAAATGAGGACAAGGCAATGCAACCCATTGAGTAAATGAAGGCATGCTTGTGAAGATAGACTCACAATTTTGAGCACTAATTTTGTAATATCTTTGCATTGTGCATTTGGATATTTTAAGTTGCTATAAACAGTATCATCAATTCTTGGTAGTATAGTTGGATTGAGGTTGTGGATATGATTGTAAGAGTTTGACTATTTTATTTTACCGTCATCATCCCTTGTTGTTCAATTTTCACAAACATGCTCAATCCACAATTGAAAATTCAAGATCTTCTTATTGTACAATTTGCACAAACATGCTCGATCCACAATTTAAAATTCAAGCTGTCCTTTCTCTATGAAATAGTTAGATAATTTTTCACATTGTGCAATTTGAATATGTATCTCAAAGTTAAATGTTTTGACACTAGGGCCACTCATTTATTCCAACATTGTTATTAGAAATCACTCAATCTTTGTCACCATGGCATCTACCTTGCAACAATCAATACAAGCTATATACAAGGCACAAGATCAACATACTTGTGGCAAGATATAATAGATGTGGCTAATGCTACCTTGCAACCAACAAGGAGGCACGTGCAATTGCCATTTGGTAGTCCTTACTATGATCCACCACAAGAGTGAAAGTGGGAGCATGTGAAAACCATTGTCTCCAAAAAAGACATAGTCCAACTTGGGAGAGCAACAATGTTGCACATAGACATTGGCCCATCAGACTCTACAAAAATAGAGCTATGAAGGACAATGCATAGTATCTTTTAGAGATGGTGCATCCAAAGAAGCCTCATAGCAGTTGCATGCCTTTATGCTTTGAAAAGATGTTGTATGCAAAGTTTTTGCTCAACATTCTAGTTGACTTTGCATCTTGCCATAGTAGACACATAAGCAATGATAGCACCACCACCAAGGATAGCAACCAATGTTCTTGGTTATAGCATCACCAAGTACAAATGTGGGAAGCTCGAGTTTATTAGATATATGTACAAGTGTATGTCAATTTCTTGCATTTTTTTGAATGATTGATATATCAATGATCATGTATTCTCATTAGAATTTATGCGCAATGATCTCTTCATGGGCATTGCAGAGGATGAAGGTGCAAAGGGGGCTGAGTGTGAATAGGGGCCAAGTGAAGATCTCACTTTCCCTTGCCTCCTAGTTTGGGATGCCATGTTTAAACACCAGCGAGTAGTGAGTGAGAATGAACAACTCCTTTCTAAACATGGATGCTTGAATGCATTGCTCTAACAATTTCGTGGTCAATATGCAAAATTGTAGAGTTCTCTAGCATGTTGTAAATGAAAAAGAAGAATTCATTGATAGAGTACACTGTAACATGTCTCATTTGCAAAGTCGCGATGTTGCATATAACATTAAACTCATTGTTTAACACACTATGTACTAGCATCTTACAAGATACATCATGTCACCGCCTTACCTTTGAAATCGCTAGAACTCAGGTTAGGATGTGTATGCATAGGAGCATCATGCAAGCTCCATGCAAGGGATAATCCTTTTACTCCATCACTACACAATCCTTTTACATCACCTTGTGGGGGTTAAAGGTCACTGTGCCTTAACCCCGGTTATGTACAATACTCAAACACATATATAAATGAATGAAAAAGAAGATTAGGGTGGTTCTGCACCCACCAAACTTGTGTGGCTCTCTGTCTCTCTCTCTCTCCTTCTTCCGTTCTTGCTTCCGTTGAGAGCACTCTCAACTGGTATCAGAGCCCGGGTGATCTAGCTGAGCGTGCATGAATGCTTGAAGCTTAGCAGCTCTGTGGGAGGAAGGAGAAGCTCTGTGGGAAGCTTTGTGGGTGACTTTACTTGCATCCGAGTGTGCAGAGACCTTGGAGAAACCTTTGGAAAAGTCACTTTGGCTTTGCGAAGTGGTTTTGAGAGCCTGTTAAGAGCTTTTAAAGAAAAAGTCGTTTTTTGAGCTTTTCCCTGTTCCGTTCGATGACAGAGACTCCGTATTGACTTGTAGAGGCAACTATTGCTTGCTTTTGGTGTCCAAATTACTTCAGGAGCCTGGAAACACCTTCATTCTTGAATCTGGGATCATTTCATTGGATTTCTGAGTCACTGTGTCAGTTCCTGCGTTTTTTGCCCGGGTGTTGGAACTCAAGTTTGGAGCAACCATTTGCAGATCTGTCAGTTCCGGTGGTGGACTCAGGAGGTCCTAAAACTTCTATGTTGCTCATCATTCGCACTCCGGTGGAGTTTACAGATAGCTCTGTTTCAAAAAACGTTTTTCAGTCCGTGTGTTGGACCCAGTGATTGAGACCATGGTTTCCAAAACCGTCTGTCCCATTGCGTTCCGGACGCCCAAAAACCCCTACCTATCAGTTCTTGCGCGATTCGGTGAAGGATTTTCAGAGTTATAAATCTCTGTGTATTCGATTTCGTCTCTCTGTTATGCATTTTTCATACTAAGGTTTTGAAACCTTAGATTTATGCCACATGGCAGTGGATAAGTGTTGACTCCCATTTCTCACTCATCGGTTGGGATTTTGGAGTTCTGGCAGAAGAGAGATATTTGCAGATTTTCTTGCTGAGTCCGATTATGCAATGGCGCCCATGTTTTGAAGCATCTCAGGTTCTATTTTCAGTAGCGCTCATTACCGTGGGACTATGATTTCTTGAGCATACCTTATGCAGATCACTCTGGTTGCAGTTTGAGCAGTGTGCGCTCATTCGTGGTATGCATTGGGTTGCAATGGATGATTTATAGGCCATTTGGATGCATTGCGGTCCTTATTGGATGCGCTGATAGGCCCAAATTGCCTTGTGGGATGCTATTTTTTATGGACGCTTTGCACATGGATGCTATTTTATGCTGAGGGACAGCTTTGACACATTGCAAGTGATGCACTGATAGTGCTATGCTCTCTTGGATGAGATATTATTGATGCATATGCCAGTGGATGGTGTTTATGCTTGAGTCATTTGGCACTTATTGGCATTTCCTTTTGGGCCAGATTTGCTCATATGGATGCATAGTATATGCACATGAGTCAGATGCTTTGAGCTTTGAGTTTTGGTGATATTTCACTCTATTGTGGCATACACATTTGGGTGCACCTGGTATTTGGTGTGATTCTCTCTTGAGGCACTAGCATTTGGGATTTTGCTTTATTTGCATCATGGCATCCTCTTCCATGTCTGAAAAGGAGTTTTTCAGCATTAAAAAGTTTGATGGGACAAACTTTTCTTTGTGGAAAGAACAGATAAGGGATGTGCTTATTCAAAAGAAGCAGATTAAACCCTTGGCAGGGATTGAAGCTAAGCCTGCAAATATGTCTGAGGATGATTGGAACGAGTTGGATGCATTAGCAAAGTATACTATTAGACTTCATCTTGCAGAGTCAGTTTATTTCACAGTAGTAAATGAGCAGACTACAGAAGATTTGTGGAAGAAACTGTGTGCCACTTATGAGAAGGAAACTGCCTCTAATAAAGTTTACCTCATGAAGAGGTTGTTTGAGCTACAGATGAAGGAAGGGGTCTCCATTGCTTCTCACTTGAATGAATTCAATATTATTTTCAGCCAGCTTCAGGCTCAGAAAATGAATTTTGATGCGGAGACTAAGGCAATATTTCTCTTATGTTCATTGCCATCCTCATGGGATACCTTCTGTACAGCTGTCAGTAACTCTGCACCTGGTGGAGTACTAAAATTTGATGATGTTGTGGGTAGCTTGTTGGCCGAGGCTTGTTGGCCGAGGAGATCAGACGGAAGTCTATGGATGGCAACAAGCAGGATGCAGCCTTAAATGTGCAAAGGGGCAGATCACAGTTCAGGGGGAAGTCCCAAGAAAGAGGGAAGTCTCGTAGCAAATCCAGGGCACGGAACATTGAGTGTTACCATTGTGGCAAGAAGGGCCATATGAAAAAGGATTGCTACAAGCTGAAAAGAGAGCAAAAGGATAAGAAAAAGAATGCAAATTGGGGTGCAAATCAAAAGGAAGAGAGTCCAAGGGAGGACAAAGGAAAAGTGAAGATCGAGGAGATCAATGCAGTCACACATGATAGTGACAATGATGTTCTCTTCATGTCTAGTTTATCTGCAGAGTTGCTTACCACTTCAGATGATGCATATTCCCAGGATTGGATTTTGGATTCTGGTGCTTCATTCCATGTTACTCCCCATAGGGAATGGTTCTCCACTTATGATAGTGGAAAGATAGGTTGTGTGCATCTTGGAAATGACTATGCATGTGACATAGTGGGAGCAGGTGACATAAAGTTTTCTTTTGCAAATGGGTCTGCATTAAGTTGACCAAGAGTCTTATTTCAGTGGGTCAACTAGATGATGCTGGTTTTCACACCACTTTTGGCTTTCAGAGTTGGAAAATTCAAAAGGGCTCTATGCTTTTGGCCAGGGGTGCCAAGTGTGGGACTTTGTATCCCTTACATGTATCAGGGGTATTTGATCATGTTGTTGCAATAACCGAGCAGCCAAGCACTTCTTTGTGGCATTGCAGGTTGGGGCACATGAGCCAGAATGGAATGAAACTCTTATGCCGTTTGGGTTATGTACCGCATTTGAGTTTCTCTGATTTTGAATTTTGTGAGCATTGTCTCTATGGGAAGCAGACTAAATCAGCCCATAAAAGAAGGGGAAAGAAAGAGTTTGAAATGCTTGATTTGGTGCATTCAGACGTATGTGGTCCCATGCCTACACGGTCATTAGGCGGGGCTGAATACTATGTGACATTCATTGATGATGCAACTAGGAAAGTGTGGGCTTATGCTATAGCTCGGAAGAGTGATGTGTTCCAGGTATTTCAAAAATGGCTAGCCTTGGTTGAGAATCAGTCAGGTAGAACGCTTAAATGCCTACGGACTGACAATGGTGGAGAGTATCTCTCTCATGACTTTCAGCATTTCTGTGATACTCGTGGGATTAAGAGGGAGCTTACATCCCCTCGTACTCCAGAGCAAAATCCAATTGCAAAAAAGATGAACCGTACCATTCAAGAAAGGTTGCAATGCATGCTTTCCAATGCAAGTCTTTCTGGTGGTTTTTGGGCTGAGGCAATGAAGACTGCAGTGCATGTGATCAATAGATCACCTAGCAAGAGTTTGGATGGTGGTATTCCTGAAGAGGCATGGAGTGGAAAGAAGCCCTCTTACTCTCATTTGCGTATATTTGGGTGTGAGGCATATGCACATGTGCCAAAAGAGCTTCGAAAGAAGCTAGATCCTAAGTCTAGGAAATGCATCTTTCTAGGTTATGGTGAAAGTGGAGAGATGGGCTATCGTCTCTGGGATCCAGAAGCAAAGAAGATCATACGCAGCCATGATGTGGTCTTCAATGAGAAGAAGATGCATAAGGCACCCATGAGGGATGTGGAAATGAGGAGAATCACTTTCCAGGATGTGAATCCACCTGCCTATGTTGATAGACAGCAAGCTGTCCATGCACCAAATGTGCAAGAAATGGTACCACCAAGTACTCCCACAGGTATACAATCAAGGGTAGATGATGGATCATCTATTGGTGGAAATGATGAGCCAAATGTGGCTGATATGCAAGTGGGATAGCAAGCTGAAATGCCCTTGAGAAGATCATCTAGAGTGTCTAGACCACCTGATAGGTTTGTTCCAGGGGTAGACTATGTGATGCTTACTGATTGCGGGGAGCCTTCTTGCTATAGAGAGGCTATGATGCGTGAGGATCAACGCAAGTGGGAGTATGCTATGCAATCAAAGATGAGTTCACTTATGAAGAATAAGGCTTGGGACTTGGTTTCTTTGCCACATGGAAAGAAAGCATTGCCATGTAAATGGGTCTACAAAATGAAGGTCACAGGTGATGATGTGCCTAGGTACAAGGCCCGTTTGGTTGCTAAAGGGTTCAAGCAAGAGAAGGGTGTGGACTTTGATGAGATATTCTCTCCAGTTGTGAAGATGACCACACTTAGATGCATGCTTGGACTAGTGGCATCAGAGGATATGGAGCTTATGCAGATGGATGTCAAGACAGCTTTCTTGCATGGGGATTTGCATGAGGAAATTTACATGGTGCAGCCAGAAGGCTTTGAAGAAAAGGGCAAAGAGCATTTAGTCTGCAAGCTAAAGAAGAGTCTCTATGGTCTTAAGCAAGCGCATAGAGAATGGTATCAGAAGTTTGATGCTTTCATTCGGTCCCAGGGTTTCAGAAGGAGTGAAATTGATCACTGCCTCTACACTAAAAGGGCTAAGGATAATAGCCTGATAATCCTGGCACTATATGTGGATGATATGCTATTGGCTAGCAAGAATACTTATGAGCTAGATGCATTAAAGGCCAAGTTGCATGAGGCCTTTGATATGAAGGATTTGGGACTTGCAGGTCATATTCTTGGTATGCGCATCACGCATGATCGGAGTAGGAAACTCCTTTGGCTTTCACAAAAAGAGTATGTTACAAAAGTATTACAACGTTTCAATATGGAGGGGGGGAAGGCAGTGAGTACTCCATTGCCTCCATATGTGAAACTGAGTCATACAGATAGTCCCAAATCAGATGAGGAAAGGGCCATGATGGCCAAGGTTCCTTATGCATCAGCAGTTGGGAGTCTTATGTATGCTATGATAGCTACTAGACCAGACATTGCATTTGCAGTGGGAGTTGTTAGCCGGTATATGGCTAATCCAGGAAAGAGGCATTGGGAGGCAGTTAAGTGCATCATGAGGTACATGAAGGGTACCAAGGAGATGTGCATTTGCTTTGGTAAAGGAGACATGCGTGTACTTGGGTACACAGATTCAGACTATGCAGGGCATGTGGATAGTAGGAGATCCACTTCTAGTTATGTGTTCACCTTTGCAGGTGGTGCAGTGTCGTGGATGTCTCGCGCACAGAAGTGCGTTGCTTTGTCTACCACAGAGGCTGAGTATGTTGCAGCCACAGAGGGTTGCAAGGAGGCTATATGGCTTGATCGGCTAGTGGGAGATTTGGGGATTCATACAGGTGTACCGACATTGCATAGTGATTCCATGAGTGCTATTCAGCTAGCATGGAATCCGGTCTTTCATGCAAAGACCAAACACATTGAGGTCAGGTACCATTTCATCAGGGAGGTACTTGAGGACAAGCGCATAGAGCTTGTCAAGGTTCATACAGATGATAACCCTGCAGATATGCTGACGAAGAGTTTGCCTAATCAGCGGTTTGAGTATTGTCGTGTATTGATGGGCATTGGATAGTATGCTCACTGGTTGTTCTCTCTTAAAGGCACATTGTCCTTTAAGTGGGAGGTTGTGGGGGTTAAAGGTCACTGTGCCTTAACCCCGGTTATGTACAATACTCAAACACATATATAAATGAATGAAAAAGAAGATTAGGGTGGTTCTGCACCCACCAAACTTGTGTGGCTCTCTGTCTCTCTCTCTCTCCTTCTTCCGTTCTTGCTTCCGTTGAGATCACTCTCACACCTAACACTCTACCATTTTTATAAAGGTACACAATTTTATCTGATCTCTCTTATGTCAAGCAGTTTCTTGTGAGACGGAATGCACAAACTTGTAGTTACTCTAGTTTTGCGCTCTAGAGGAGCTGTGAGAAGGCTGTGATAATACTTTCATGGCTAGGGCTCAATGGCCAGGGGTCGTAGATGAGATGTGGATGCTCCACACTCTTCCCACCATCTCCATGCCAGCATCTCTTTTGCTAATTTGTTAATTTTGGGATATGCAGAGAACCCTTCTCTATTCTGAAAAGTAGATAGCTCCTTGATAGCAAAGGCATATTTATTTCTATCCTCAAGAAATGTCCAAGAAGATCATTCCAATACTATATAAATAGTATATCCATCTCTATGTGATATTACCACCATTGCGGATCTAATATATGATGAGCATAGTGAAGAGAGTTGTGGGATTGGTTCCATTGTTTTCACACCGTTTTTTGCAACAATGTGTGATGAGAGACACCTTCACGAGGCCTTGCATTTTCCTTCAAAACATCCCTCTTGGTAGTCCACCAAGCCATATAAGCACTACCCATGCTTGGCCCTTTCACATCCAGCTTGTGGATTGTAAACCGATAGGCTTCATTGCTTCCACCACATCTGATATCCTCTTCCAAAACACAAGAATATTATAAAGCATCTTCAACTCATTGAGTTCTATGTGGGATCCACTCAAGGGTGGCTCTGCTGTCCATTTTCTTGCCTCCACATTGAATAACATCTTGATTACAAGCCCTTGTAGTTTGAACAGATGCTCCATCATTATGTAGGTACCATATAAGGAGGATATTAATGATGAAAGGGAGACACCATCAGCAGCTTTTGTCTTGTATTTTGATGGGACTTTTAGTCCTTCATGCCAATAAGGAGCCGGGGGGATAGTTTTGATGAATTCTGAAGGTCAAGACGTATGGGCAAGAGGATGTCAAGAGCTTCCAGGTGTCACAACTAACAATGCAGCTGAGTATAATGCTTTGATCCTTGGTTTGGAGGGTTGTCTTCAAAGTCAAGTTAAAGAATTGGAAGTAAGAGGAAATTCTTAGCTTATTATAAAGCAAATGCAAGGGCATTACAAGACAAGAAGTCCTCATTTAAAGGAGCTTAATCAAAAGGCTATGGCACTATGTAGTCAGTTTGATTTTTGCAAGTTTGTTCATATAAGCAGAAAAGAAAATCAAAGGGTAGATGAGTTGGCTACTCAAGCCATTGTAGTATAAGACCGAGGGGTGGTTTCTTCAGTAGACACTGGATGGCCAAAACTGCAAGATGTTCAGCAATATGTGAAAGAAGGCATGTTTTCTCAAGGGTTAACTCTACAACAGAAGCACAGATTGTTGGTTACTTTTGGCCATGCCTCCATAAGGATGTATAAGAATGTCACCAATGGAACCTATCAGCTTGAGGATGTTGATGGCATGGTGATACCCGGACACAACAATGAGTATCACCTTAAATTCTTCTATGATTGACCACCTTGAGGGCCAGCAGACCCTCTCTGTTACTAGAGAGGATTTGCTGGGGGGGAAAGATGTGACGCCAAAAATTGATATTTTTTATTTGGCATTGGTATTGTTTTCTTCTATGCTTGATAAGAGTTTGAGTATCAAGTGATAGCCTAGCGGCTCTCACTTATATGTATTTTCTAAGATATTTATGGGATTGAGAGGATGAGTGGAATGGATCGTTGTAAATACCATAGGTATGAATTATAAATACCTTGGTATGGGGTGAGAGTTATTTGTGTATGGGATATTATGGGGTTTTTAGAAAATAGCAAAGTGAGTCATATAAAAAGGTGGGCTCATGTCCATGTGTTCCAATAATATAAGAGAGGCCACATGCCAAGCATGTGGAAGGCATGTGGAGGAGTGTGGAGTCAAGAGGAATCCTTGTAGAATTTACATGTGGAATAAGGAGGATGTGGACATATGGAAAAGAGAGGGTCCCTATGGGCTCTATGTGGGGAGACTCTTGACTTTCTCAATATTTTAAGAGTCTTGAGCATCTTTTGATGGGACACATGGCAAGAGTAGCCAAAAAGGACATGGATGGTGACATACGGGCTTATGTGATTGATGGGGAAAAGAATCTACAAGAAGCAATCAGAAGGTTGCTCACAAAATGTAACAATGCATAGTAGTGGTATGAGGTCCATGGCATAGTCAAAACATTGCTCAAACATGTATATGGAAAGGGGATAATGTAGTGATGTGTCCCACTCACATGCACGTGTAGGTGTATAGCAATAGTCCTTGGAAGCATCCTTCATAATACAACACATCGAGAAGGTACAAGAGGAAACATTTGAGGTTATTTGTCACATTGGTTATCCTTTAGCATGGTGCAAAGCTTGCATTGGAAAAAGGCCATGGCTTGTGTAGCAAGATATTGTCCTAGATTCATAATGCCAAGTTATGATGCCATCTTGTAATAACATGTTGGATGCTTGTTACAATAGGATGAAGGACAAAATGCAGCAAGTTGTTTATGGTAGTATTGAAAAAATAGCTTCTACCATCATGATTGATGAGTGAAAGGATGTTTGCAAGAGGCCCTTAATCAATGTCATGGTTGTAACGCTCAAAGGTGATCCCTTTCATCAATCTATTGATGTGACTAGGGAATACATTACTGAACATCTAAGTAGAGCAATTGAGGATCTGGGCCCCAATAATTTCATTCAAGTTATTATCGATAATGCAAAGAATTATTGAAAGGTTGGAAATTAATAAAGATGTGTCTGCAACTCGCCGTGCTCACTCCATTACCTCGACCTTGTCCTAGAGGAATGGTATAGAACTCTTGTGACACAAATCTTTAAATCCACTATGGATGAGGCTCGAAAAGTGGCATTCTAATTCCTAGACCATGAAAGATTACTAGGTATATTCAGGAATCATCAGCCTACAAAGACTCGTTAGAGCTTTTGAAACCGGGTGAAATTTATTTCAATTTTTCTTTTCTTCTCTTAGATCCTGCCGTCCTGTGAGCAAATCTGCCATAGTGGACCTAGTGGTATTTTCAGTGACAAAAGAGAAAGAGAACTCTTGAAGCTCTGACAACCATTTTGCAAATCTCCCCCCAAGATTAGGCTTGCGAACTAGATATACTAATATAGACTGAGAGGTAAGGAAGAAAAATGGCTGAGGTAATAAATAGGAGCGAAACTTTCTGACTGAAAACACTAAAGAGAGAACTTGCCGCTCCATTTCTTCATACCTTGTTTTCATCTCTGTAAGCTGTCAGCTGGCATAATAGGTGGGTTGCATTCTACCTGCCTCTCCTTTTTGTAGCAATACAGCACCAATTGAATGCAAAGATACACTTGGATTTACATAAAGGTCTTGAGACCAATCAAGGGACTTTAATATTGGGCCCTTACTCATGGCCTCCTTAAGTTGCTGAAAAGACTCCTGTTGCTCCACATCCCATTGGAAAGAAACTCCTTTTCTTGTCAACAAGTTCATGGGATGCACTATCTCTGTGAAATTATCACAAAAGCATTGATAATACTTGCTTTTTCCTAGAATTCTGTGAACACCAGTGACACTCTTAGGACTTGGCAATGCCATGATTGCTTGAACCTTGTCAAGATCCATTTGCAGGCCTTCTTTAGACACAATATACCCCAACAAGATTACTTTTATTTGAGCCAAATGAAACTTGCTAGTATTTAGACACCCTTTTGCTTCATCAATCCTAGCTAAGGCCATCTTTATCTTCTCCATGTGATCCATGCATCAAGAATAAATGCAAAAATCATCCAAAAA
This sequence comes from Dipteris shenzhenensis, assembly GCF_047967505.1. Taxonomy (NCBI): domain Eukaryota; kingdom Viridiplantae; phylum Streptophyta; class Polypodiopsida; order Gleicheniales; family Dipteridaceae; genus Dipteris; species Dipteris shenzhenensis. The sequence goes on along the minus strand of NC_141597.1, from coordinate 24,679,348 downwards.
CACCCTTATGAACTTTTCCAATTAAGGCTCGAGCACTTGACTCATGAACCTTTGAAATGTAGCTGGTGCATTGGTCAACCCAAAAGGCATCACTCTGTAAGCAAAAACTCCCCAAAGTGTGACAAATGATGGTTTCTTTTGATCTTCCTCCCGAATACGAATTTGAAAGTACCTAGAATACCCATCACATACAGAATGCATCTCATGCCCTACTACTTGGTCTAGTATTTCATCTTGGAATAGCAAAGGAAAATGATCCCTCTTAGTGCATGCATTCAAAGGATGAAAGTCCACACAAACCTGCTACTTATTTCCTTTCTTTGGTGTGACAACTACAAGAGATACCCATCCTAAATCCTCAATAGGAAAGATGAATCCTGCCTCAAGTAGTTGTGTTACCTCTTTCTTTAGTGCCTTAGCTTGGATCACTCCTAATCGCCTTAAGCGTTGCACAACTGGCTTGCTATCTGGCTTCAACTCAATCTTGTGCTCCATAAGAGAGACTGGTCAAACCTGTGAATAGCTTATTACAAAGAGACATGGAAAATCATCTAACATATCCAAGTACTAGAGCTTCTCACTACCTCTCTCACTACTTGATAGAGAATCACCAAGAAGCTCTTCATTACATTGGAGTCATTTAGTGTGCTTCACATCCTCCACATGAAGTGTCTCTACAAGATCTTCTTGCACTTGTTCCCTCTTGACTCATCTAGATCAACACTAAGACAAAGACCAAAGGCCACTCCTTCCACCTCACCCTCTGAGCTAGACTCCTCGGAGCTACACCCTGTCTCTTCTTCTTCATCGGCTAAGTCAGAGCTCGAACTCTCTGATGTTGAAGACTCCTCTTTGACAACTTCCTTTTTGTGGCTTCTGATGTTGTAGCGCACCTTCTTATCATTTCCCTACAAAATCAATTCTCCAGTATATCCACCTTTTGAACAACCTTCACCTTGCATAGACAAGGCCTTCCCAAATCAATGGATAGGCATGTGCATCTGGCTTGGTAAGGATCATCTGAAAAGTAGTCGGCACAGAAATTCCATAAACATCCACTTCTAGATTCTTCACAACTCCCAAGGTCTTTACCCTAGTATTGTCAGCCAATTTGATGTGATAAGAAGAGATAGTACTAGAGTAATTTATATAAGCATCTATCATGCTCGTCTCACTCGTGACATTAATCGATGCACCTCCATCAATGTAAACATTAGAAATCACTTGACCATCAATGATCACATCAACCATAGGTACATCATCACCAACATCTATATCTATCTTTTTAACAACAGGAATGGCACTTTGCTTCTTTTTCTTCTTTGACACTCTTATGCTTGCTAGCTTTCCCCATTCTTTCTGTAGTTTTGGAGACAAAGCAAGTAATTGACTAAAGGTGATAGGAGCTTCCTTTTCTTTAAGGTCGGACAACAAGCCATAGCTTCCAATGCCTTGTCCTAAAGGAAAGTCTGACTAGCTAATTCTCCTTCTAGATGCCCTCTTTTTCTTAATACATCGTTCCTCTTCCCGATGTTCCTCATCTACTTCTTCCTTGCTTTCTTCTTCTTCTTTTGCTTTACCACACCCCCGTTTAGCCATCATTACTTCTCTTTCCTCATCCCCTGAAGAAGCTTCTAGCAAGGATACTTGTTTTTCTTCTTTCTTTTTCAATCTAGGACACGCGGGGCGATAGTGACTCTTTTCATTACATTCATAGCAAGTGACCCCACTCTTATCTCGAGGCCTATTCTCACTCTTTGGTGCTCTAGGTTGTTGTGCATTAATCAAATGCAATTTCAAATCAGCAAACTCTGCCATCAATTGGGAGATATTATGATCTAACTTAGAGGACTTTGGTACCTGAGGAGTGCCCATTACCTCCTCCTTAGGAGTTGAAGCTATTGAAGACACAAAAGAGGATTCGATCTTTAGAGAAGCTTCTTTCTTGGTCGCAATGCGAAGTGCCTCCATGTATGTTGTTGGATCTTTACTCATTACTTTCAAGCGAAGATGAGGCTCCAAAGCCATAACAAATTTGCTCATCTTTAAGTGCTCCATCCCTGAGAGACTTTGAGGGGCCGATGATGTAGATGCCACAATTTGCAAAGCTCCCTTTCATACTTTGTCCATAAAGTTTCATATCGGATTTCCAACGCAGAGACCATCTCACCCTCTCCTTAATAGAACCGGTCCAATTGCAACATCAAAGCATTTGGCAACTCCACTACCCCAAATGTCTGCTTCATTGCTGCCACCACTTGGTCCCAGTCCTCCTTGGTAGAGTCCGGCAAGGCCTCATGCAACTCAAGGCTACACCTTCAAGAAAATGAAGCAAAATCTCTGCCCGATCTTTCATGGACCATCCAGAAAGCTGGCATCCTCGAACAAAGTCCCAAAGATAAGACTTCGGGCCTTCCCCTTGGGTCCCTTGAAACATTGGAATCTTCACCATGATGAAACACAAAAAGGAAACACCAAGATCCAACTAATATCCCAAATAAGATCCCATAGAGCCTTAGTATACCAAGACCATTTTATTATGCATAACCACTTGTTGAAAACCCTCCACGATGTGATCCTCAAAAAAATATTTAAAAATAAATGACCAACTAGCACCATGAAAACATTGTGTATACATGCATTCAAGAATCACCCTTCTCACAATTGGAAGTGCACATAATAGCTTCAAGATATTGTACTCTTCATCATTTGTATATGAAAAGAAGTTGAAAGCATTGAGAGTCACCACTCCACTGTTATCGTCAAAAACTACCCAAAGACTCAACTCTTCTTCAAACCAAGCTACCAGTGCATGAAACAATCCCCAATATATCATTGTGCCTGCTGTCGACATTGTCAATTCACCAACATATTCAAGAGCGCAAACATAAAGGACATGATCATGATGACCGTGCGAATAGCTTGAGCATCACCTTCACAATCTTCAAGTTCTCTTAAACGGGTTACAATCTCTTCTAACGGAGTTCTTCCAAGCATCTTCTTTATCACATCAGAAACACATGCCTATACTAGGCATAACATGCAATCAAGTACACCTGAGACCATTTAGTAAGGTGGGATCAATCCAATACCAAATGTACCTGGCATCTCTCCAAAAGATGTAACATGAAGTTGGGGGTAATGAAACTTCATGCACCTCTTAGCTTCCAAGGGGGTAAATACATAACTTTTTACAATAGTATTTTATTCAAGATCTAAATGCATATAACATGCGCCTTGAAGAGAGCTTCGCACTGATATGAGTTTCATTAAAAACAGATAACCGGTTGAAGAGATATGGATAGTTTACTGAAAGGGGGTAAAAACTATCATGAAAATAGACTATCAAACACAGAGACTCATAACTTTTTACAATAGTAGATTCAAGATCTTATCACATAGGAACATGTGCCTTGAAGATAGCTTCGCATTGATATAAGTCTCATTGAAAAACAGATAACCGGTTGAAGAGATATGGACAGTTTACTGAAAGGGAGTAAAAGCTGTCATGAAAACAAACTATCAAATCCAGAGAGTCATAACTTCTTACAATAGTATCTAATTTAAGATCTAATCAATAAAACATGCACCTTGAAGATATCTTCACGTTGATATAAGTTTTATTAAAATTGGACTACCGAGCAGAAAGTTATGAGCAAAACACTCACAGGGGGTCAAACTGCCATCAAAACTACCCTCCACCCATGCTAATTTCACCTGAGTAAACTACTCCCTCAAGGCTCCACAAATATCAACGATCCAATACCCCTAGAATTCTCTTAAAAGAGAGGAAGGAGCTTGCATGGTGGCTTGGGAAACAGATGGACCATGTGTGCACAGTGAGCAACCGAACAAGAACTACTTTAGAGACTTGAAGAGAGAGAAAGAACATAGGAATGGAGAAAAGGAATGGAGACTCAAGGAAAATGATAAGAAGTGACTTTCATTGCCATGAGAGTGAGACTCCACTCAAATACAATCAAAATACTACAAACACAAGGGAGAAGAAGAGGTTTCATACATACAAGAGGGAGCAGAAGCTCCAAGACTACTCATAGAGAGAGAATAAGCTAGAGAGAGATGGACTCAAGAGTCTATATAAGAATATATCTATAAGAGGGAGAGAATGCTCATGGAAGAGGCTTGAGGAGACTAGAGCTAGGCCTAATGGGGGAAGAGATTGATGAACAAGGGAGAGGAGGGCTCCTTTTATAGAGATTTTGTCACCCTCCACCCATTTACAATTGCTGCTTGTAGATTCTTTTCCCCATCAATCACATAAGCCCGTATGTCACCATCCATGTCCTTTTTGGCTACTCTTGCCATGTGTCCCATCAAAAGATGCTCAAGACTCTTAAAATATTGAGAAAGTCAAGAGTCTCCTCACATGGAGCCCTTAAGGACCCTCTCTTTTCCATATGTCCACATCCTCCTTATTCCACATGGGAATTCTAGAAGGATTCCTCTTGACTCCACACTTCTCCACATGCCTTCCACACACTTGGCATGTGGCCTCTCTTATATTATTGCAACACATGGACATGAGCCCACCTTTTTATATGAGTCACTCTGCGTATTTTCTAAAAACCCCATAATATCCCATACACAAATAACTCTCACCCCATACCAAGGTATTTATAATTCATACCTACGGCATTTATAATTATTAATTCCACTCATGCTCTCAATCCCATACAAGATCTTAGAAAATAGAAATAAGTGAGAGCCGCTAGGCTATCCTTGATACTCAAACTCTTATCAAACATATAAGAAAACAATACCAATGCCAAATAAAAAATATCAATTTTTGGAGTCACACTACCATCCAACCATAAAAGCACAAAAACTATTTTAAAGATTTGAAAGTATTTTGGCACATTATACATAATGAAATATCTACAAAATGGCTTTTGATTCAGTGTAACCAAGTCCTAATACATCACAAGCCTTCCTATGTATTATAAAACAAGGCACGTATAAAATCAGCATTTGATTTACAATTCCCATGCTCCAAATTATTGTCACATTATATCGGCATGATTGTACTTGGATTTATCATGGATGTTCTACTATTATGTGGCTTCATAGAGTAGGAATTTGCCCTCATCCATAAGCCCTGATTTGGGATTGTTGTTGAGCCACCACGTTCTCCACAAGGACAAGATATTCTTCATGCACAGAGCTTTCCTCTCTCCACCATGATTGTTGTCCATGTAAAAGAGATAAATAATCTCATGTCACTAAGATGTGTTAGCAATTCAAGACCTTTCAAGTAGCTTTGCTTTTCTTATTAGTATGTACATTTAATAGGTGATGTTCCCCTTAATGCATTCCATGTAAGTGAGCTAGATCTCTAGAGAGAGCAGCCATCCAATCATTTTTTCCCCTTTTCATATAATTGGATGACTATAGACATGGCAATCTACCTATTTGAAATAGGCATGGGATGGCAGGTTTCCTTTTCCCATGTCCTACTCTCTCTCAAGCAAGCATCTATCTGCACTATGATCATTCACAACATCGTGCTCTCTACACAAATATTAGTATTTCACACACACTAGTGCAATAGCTAGCGATACTTACATCTACACTTATCATCGTTCTTTGTTTGGATCTACATAGTAAAAAGGACACCTAGCTAGGTTTAAATATAACTACAATTACAATTATGCAAAGACAAAAGAGCACATTACGGAAAATTTGGGTTATTGGGTAGATTTGTATGTAGCCGATATTCTAACAAAACATCAAATACTTTAAGTACTAGATAGGACAACTTAGGAAGTACCCATCTCCATGGGTCATTAAGTCTAATTACCATTGTAAATCTTGTTTTAGGCCTTCAATGTAAATAGTAGTTCAGGTTTTTAATTTTTTGTACGCTCCACATACTTATTCAAAGGATGAACATTGGTTGAGCTTGAGAGGATATCTATTTAAGAGCTTGCTCTGCAAATTTATTGCACTATTATATTAGTCAACTTTCCATCGCATCAAGTTGTTAACAGTTCTTTTGTATGAGTTGTGGTTAGAACTAGAATAGAATGAGAAAAGGAGAGTTATTTTGTACATACTGAATGCTTTTTCTATATATCCTTCTCACTTGTCTTATTTGTGAGTTTTTGTCTCACTCATGATACACCTCTACCTCAGTGTCCTTTTCAATACTTTTAAGCATTAGAACTACACCGTGTGTCTAGATGATCATGTGGTTGAAGAGCAAATGGTGTTTGAAAATCTCAAAGATACTGAAAACCTTGCTGGAGGACCTACAATAAAGCAGATAGCAAGGAGCCCACCTTGCTTCCAAATGTTCTTGTGATACAGGGACAAGAAAAAATGATGATCTTGGATATCATACCTCTACCAACTCTAGGAGTACTGCTACCTCCTCCAGTAGCTAAAGGTCAAATGACAGTAAGAGTGAAGAGTACACCAAGAACGCCTCATCATATGAATAATATTCAATAGCAGGGGTGAAGTTCAAAATTGGCATGCCAGCAAGTTGAGTTGGATGAGGAAGCACAAGCAAGGGAAGAGCCGAGCAAGAAATTCAAAGCAGAGAAGAGGCCATGGAGCCATGTGTACCTATCTATGGAGCCTCCACCAAAGGTGAAGAAGCATCAACAGTTGAAACTAGGTGCAAGGGCATTTAAAGAAATCAATAAATTGTAGTTAAGTATTGAGAATCTAATCCTATTTCTCCTTTCTAACACATTGCACGTGAAAGGATGATGTGTGATTTAGTACATGCGCGATGGAGGCAATCCTATAGTTTGTGTAGCAGGTGAGAATAAGACTTTTTGAAGATGTGAACATGTGCCATCCATGCAAATAAGGTCATAATTAGGAAAAGTATTTGGCTCTTGCAAAGCAAAACCCTTACGCAATAGAATCTTTTGCTCTTGCCCTTTGGAGGCATATTTTTGTATATGTTTCCCTTATATGCATCTTCTTTCTAAGAAGGAATATTTTGATTTTCTAGAACTTTAAATTGTAATTTCTATGTTGAAATATGATGTATTTCATGCTTTCCCTTTTTTAAAAATAGATTTGAAAGAGTACATGAAGGAATTTTACCACAGCGATGTAATTTCTAACAAATCTACAAATATTTGACTGTCATAGAAGGTAAAGTTTTTTGGATGGCATGGTCTGCCCAAAATACTAGGCTTTCCATGGCATAAATTTGGGCCTTTTTTTTTTTCGAAAAAAAATATTTTTGTATTGTGACTCAAAAGACAAGATAAGAATTTGAAGTTGCAAATACACGTGGTTCAACTAGTAAAGCTAAGAACAAAAGAAAACAAATGGAGATCATACATCAATTATAGACTGAAAGTTTGTTGATTTAGCTATGAATTCTTTGATCAATGGAATGCCATCTTGATATACAGCCCATTTGCATGCAACCTTACTTTTAAGACAAGAGTTGAAATAACATAGATTATCCAATAGTCCAATAAGTCAAAAGGTTTACAAGCATGGATTTCAAAGGAACTCACAAAAGATCAGTTAAGAAAAAGCCTCAAAACTTGCAAAGGTAAAGGAAACCAAAAACCAAAATTTGTGCATTTGGAGGTTATCTAAATGCCAAAAGTTGTGCCATGGTCGGTTTGTGTTTTTGGGCAGACCATGCCATTGAGAACAACTTTTTGCCTTTTACAGCATGGTCAAATTCCATGTGGATTTGTCAAAAATGAACATTACACTATCCAAAATTGGCCAAAAGCATTTTACTAACTTGGAATATGGTGAGATATGATGCGTTTCATGCTTTATCATTTTACCAAAAAGAATTTGGAGAGGTAAATGAAGGAGTTCCACCATGATGATGTAATTTCTAACAAATCCACAAGGAATTTGACCATGCCTTAGAACAAAATTGTTTCCAGATGGTCTGGTGTACCCAAAAACACTTAAACATGCCATGGCATGAATTTGTGCATTTTGAGGCTATTAAAATGGCCACATTCTTGCCATAATGGGTTTATGGGTCTTCTTTGGGTAGACCATGCCATCTCGAGCAAGTTTGCCTTCTCTAGCAAGATCAAATTCCATGTGGATTTGGTAGAAATGATCATTAGAGTGTCCAAAATTGCTTGAGAGCATTTTATTGACTTTTAACTTACATCAGAATGCTTTAAAATAGTGGATGCAATGTTTTTAAAAAAAGAATTGGATGGAATATGATTTATATATTGCGTGGAATATGATATAGCAGTAGATGAATATCGAGATCAACAAAGATTTAAAATAGATATAACTATAACATACAAAAGAGGGGAAATCAAAAGATTTACATACACATGACATTTATCCACCATGAGAAGGTGGATGAGAAGATTATCAAAAATAAATTTTTGTATTGTAAATTGTATCACAAAGAGATCTCATAGCATGTCTGCCTTCTTAGCAAATTCCAATACATCTAGAATAGGGGCCAATCAATCCCTAGTAGGATTCTAGATTTAAATTGGGTAGAAACTTCACTAATTTTATCCACTCCTACTTCCAAGGATATAGTTGTTTTTGTCATCAATGCCATGCCTAATATTCGATCCAATTGCATTGATGGTAGCCAAGCGGTGGACTAAATGCCCTTGTCAGCATTCCAAGAGATCTTGGAGTGCCCAATAGTGTACAACACTACCTTGCACTTTGACAGCTTTGTAGGCCCTCAAGGTAAGAATTTATCGTGGAAGAATACGGTGGTCCTCCCACTTGACTGAGGTAATGGGCCAAAGAGTGATCTTATCTAGATGTGTTGCAGAACTTGTCCCTTTGAGATGAAAACCTATCAACCTCAAATGCCTCTTGTAAAACTCAACAAACATCAGATTACAAGTCCAATAAAACATGTTATACCGGAAAACGATCAAAACATTGTTCAGATCTCATAGTTGCTTACTGTTATAGCATTGTGAGCTTCTATTCCTTCCTCTCTTCAAATGTTGATGGATCACTAAGCCATGTCCTGTACCACCTAAGACATTGAAGCTTTGTTATGTTTTGTCTATGAAGTGGAAGCTTCTATGTCAAAGGGCTACACATCAGAAAGCAAGTCATATATTATCTTGTCTATGTCTTTCAATGTAGCTACTAGATCTAGCATGTCAATAGAAAGTCTTCCATCGTATGGTTATATAATCCCAAAAATCCAGGATCTTGGGCACTTGTGTCAACATTAAAACCAAGTACCACCCCCACTGCCTTATCCTCATGCAATCCAAAAAACACCTTGATGTCATGGAGGTAAACATAATCTTCTCCATCAACAAGGAGGGGGGTCATTGACCATATGTCTAATGATATGTCATTGGTCTTTGAGTGGATGCATGCAGTATGTTGAAAGGGGGCTATTGGAATATGCCCAATGCTTCAGCTACTTCCCTGTCCTCCCTTACCTAATTAAGAGTCTCTTCCATGTACATGTTAGAATCCAAAATGGGTATAAGGACATCAATAGATATGGTAGAGGGGGTGCTTGAGGTGAGGCTTATTCTTTTGAATTTGGAGCCAAATGTGAACTTCATGGCCATGCCCACGTCTTTTGCAATCTTGTCCTTGGGGCCACTATGCTGCAATTCATGCCTTGAAGTTGTGGTGGTGCAATGCTTTGCAAAGGGCCATCGAGTATGTTTCATTATACCAATAGACATTCTTCTTTGACAAAGAGGAATACTTCCCCCTAGCACGCATTTGCTTACCTAAATCCCCATGAATCATAGTAAACTTGCACATGAATGACTCTATTGGTTCCCACTCCTCAAATTCTAAAGGGAATACATCTACCACCATGAATAAGATCTCTTATAAAATCAACACAAAATTTCCAAATGGACTCATTACACTCACAAGTAAAAAAGGTACATAGATGAAATGACACGAAAAAACTCACACACACAATGACATGAACCTTGCAAATCCCTTGCTCAGAGATAGAGAATGTCTCGCACATGGAAGTCTTAATGCCCTGACAAGAAGTAAGGGATTTTGCCTTGACAAGGGCAAGGGCAAGGGCTTTGATACCATGATAAAGTAGAGAGAGAGAGAGAGAGAGAGAGAGAGAGAGAGAGAGAGAGAGAGAGAGAGGAGCACATATGATATGGCTACCTATACACTATATTGTATTGAACATAATCATGAATATATACATAAGAACTCCTTAGGGTTAGGGTTAGGGCAATTCCCTTAAGGTATGGTGCAATTTACACCATCTTCAATAGTGGAGGGTAGGAAATCGAGATAAGAAATGGTGGTGGAGGGGATGGAGGTAATGGGCGAAAGTAACGAAGTAAGAAAGGAAAAAGTGGTGGTGAATAGAGGATTGATGGAACTTGGAGGTGGAGGAGGGCTCACAAAAATGGGGGAAACAAAATGAGGGGAAGGGGTGTTGATTTTATAGGATATGAGGGGTTAGAGTGTTAAATTTTGTGATTAGTTGTTAATTTTCTTATGCAAGTCACCATAATTTAAGATGAAAATCCCATATTTTAGCAAAAATTGGAAGCATTTTTTCACTCCTTTTCCTTGAGAGATGTGCCTTGATCCACTTTCACCCTAGGTGCTAATCTCCTTGGCAACGATGCCAAAATGTTGTCATTGTTGCTCTCCTTTCCAATTCTTAGGGTGTTGGTCTCCTATAGTCATGTCCTTTCTTGTTGTAGCATAGGTGTTCACAAATGTAGCATAGCTCCTTCAGTCGTATTCCAGTCTGAGAGGTGTAGGCTAAACCTAGAAAGCAGTGCTAGTGTGTGCACTCAGATGAGAAAGAAGCAATGATCACACAAAGATTGAGGGGGGTTCTCACCTCCATAAGAGTTCAAGGGTATAGGAAAGGGTGACAAGGTTTAGGAGGAGGGTGGGGTTGAGAATGATAACTAGGGCTCCAGGGTTTAGAAAGAGTACAATGTTGAGAAAGATTCATACTGTTGAGGGGTGGAGATATAGTCTCCTTCAATTATTCTTGGGGTGTAGGGTTGAGGAGGCATGAACAAGAGTGAGGAGGAGGAGGAGGGATCAGGGAGGAGTAGGAGGAGGATGGAGGCAGATGAGGAAGGTTAGGCAATGCTATCACACCATAGTGTTGAGGGAGCATGGACCCAAGGAGATCAAGCACAGTAACACCAAAGTGAAATTAACATTTGAACCCCATAGAGTGGGAGATTTTTTGCATTGAGAGATATTTATACATGCTCTAGAGTTTCCACCCTTAAAACAAAGTGTAAGGCAAAAGTGTCCTAGACAAAAGTGTAAGGCAAGAGCTTTTCTACACAAAGCGTAAGGCAAATTTTTCCTACACAAAAGTCTAAGGCAAGAGTGTTCTACACAGTGTAAGGCAAACGTGTCCTACACAAAAGTGTACGGATTTCTCACTCTAGATCATGATTTTGCATGTATGGCCAAATCTTTTGTAGGGATAATTTTGGCTCTCCTTACGCTATAGATCCATCAAACTATCTCTCAAGCTCAAGATACTATAAGCGAAACTTTGCCACTAATCTACTCACACAATGGTCACACCTTCATTGCTCTAGACTATGCTTTTGGTCCATGCTGTCACAAGGTTAACAAAAAATCACTAGATCCTCCTTCATTAGATCCCAAAATCCCCTATAAAACCCTACTATCTTCTAATCAGAGGCGTAGAGACTTTCTCAATTCCATACGACTAAGAGCTTTCCATAACAAGGGTCTAGAGGTGGTAGCCTTTTGGCATAGAGGCAATTTGCATTTCACTAATTGAAGCATATTATTAGATTTTTCCACCAATAAATATCCACCACTAGGGCTATACCTAACAACTAGAACCATTCCTTACATAATACTCTAATAGCCACTAGCTTCATATCCTATAGTTTGACATTGGTGTTTCTCGTATACTTACTTTTAACCAATTGAAAAAATTAATATACTTTTGACATTAGTGTTTCTCGTATACTTACTTTTAACCAATTGAAAAATGTAATATGCATGACAATCACCCTTGGCCAACCATCTTTCTTCGCTTTTTAATTTTAAATTCTCCAAGACTTTCCTCTTCTCATCCTCTAACTACATGTTCTATTTCTATTTGAAGAGTACATAGGTATGCATCCAATTAGATCCTCCTCAAGACATTCATATAAGTCCCACCTAGCTCTTTGCAAAACTAAGCCTTAGCATCCCTCCTCCTTTTACACTCTTTATCCCACTCTTGGAACAAACTACGACCAATCTAACAGCTCTATCACATTTAACTCTTGGATCATCCTTGCCCACTATAGCCTCTTTCCAAGTCCTATAGACCTTTTACCTATATTCATAGTCTCTCAACAACCTGTTAATAAACTTGAAAGTAATATTGGTCATGTGTCTATTGTTTTAGGCATGGAAAATATCCACATAGGTGGCACATTGTTGGGGGGGGGGGGGGGGAGAGAGAGAGAGAGAGAGAGAGAGAGAGAGAGAGAGAGAGAGAGGGAGGGAGAGAGAGAGAGAGAGAGAGAGAGAGAGAGAGAGAGAGAGGGAGGGAGAGAGAGGGGGAGAGAGAGAGAGAGAGAGAGAGAGAGAGAGAGAGAGAGAGAGAGAGAGAGAGAGAGAGATGAGTTTAGTAACAGATCTCTATATATAGGAGATTTCATCTACCAACCTTGCTCATATGCATAAATCCTATCTACTATGTGAATTATAAACATGTATTTCAATAAATAAGCATGGATAAATTCAATAAAGGTATAAAATTTATCAACCACTTCATGGAATTTGAGCTTGATTCATCATCCACAAGTGAGATGATACTATCATATATTGATGAAGAAGAAATATTAAAAGTAATTTAGGAAGAGCAAGGTGACTTTGATGATTGGGTATCAAAGATCAAGAGGCAAGAAATGGAAGCTATTGATTTAGTATCAACCAAGCCATTGGATTTTGAGCCTCCAAATTTTTCTCCTTCAAAAGTAATAACTTTCCATTTAGAAATTATCTAGTGCATGTGGCATCGAATATCTTCTTCTTATCAAGATAGTGAATATTTTTTCATCCAACAAAAACTAAAGCTTTGTGTAATCTCATCATAGAATCATATTTTTATTATTTTTGGCCTCAATACCAATAAGGACTATGATCTCGAGGAAGATAAATGTTTTTCAAAAAATTTTGAGTTTGTCTATGTCAAATGTACTTTCAATTGTAACACATCATCCCAACTCTTTTATCAATGATGAACACTTGAGGGACATTTAAGAGCCTTTATGGTTTCATGAGATTTTAAATGAAGAACATCACCAAACAATCAAAATCCTCTTAGATGTCCATTTTTAGGCTATTATGATAATTTTGTTGGTATGATTGCCATTCAATAGGAAACCATTTCATAATTAGACTTTTAAGTTATACTACCATCCAATACTTTAGACTTCTAAGCTATAAGAATATTCAATATTTTTTGCTAGTTTGATTGCCATTCGATAGGAAGCCAGTTGGTTACATCTTTTAGCTTTCTCAAACATTGGTGAGGACACCTTTGACAAATGCAACTCTAAAACATTAAAATCTAAAAAGGATGTCCATAGCATGCTATGAAGATCTCATGTAATAGGAATCCTAAAGGTAGGTTATGAAGGCCAATATTTTAAGAAAAAGTCCTTTGGAAACTATGGTTGTAGTTGAAATCACGAGGTGGAAGCTATGGCTAGAAAAGTGTAAACTTCAACAAGCTATGTGAGAAAAGAAGTTAAAATCTTAGAACCATCCCTTTAATACTATGCTGAGAGAAGTGTGCATACTATATATATCCTCATGTTTGATGTTGTCTGAACTCTACATCCTACCCTCTCCTATCTTCACCAATTCTTTCAACACATTTTGTGGATCATGATGTAGAATGGTTAGTGGGTCCCAAATATGACAATAAGAGAAAAGGTTTATACATGTCTACAAGACAAAATGTGATCAATATCACATTGAAATATGTCCATTTTTTAAACATATTTTTTGAAAAGCCATTGACAATCTTCCCCCCCCACGGGGCCTGGTGCACCCCTAAATTTACAATAACTTTGACTAAGTAGGAGGGGGGAGAGAATAGAGGGTGTAGTTAGCAACATGTACACATGTGACTAATTGTACACTATTATTAATTGAAAGGAATGTATGCATACAACTTTCCTATAATTATTTAGAATTAGGATTAGGATTAGGGCATGGAATCTCTAGTGCTATTTTGGAACTCTAAAGTTTTATTGCATATTTAAGGATTTTGCACATACTATGTTGAGATTGTTCCTTAACAGCTTCAATAAAGATCAACATTGTGAACATGAAATGAGGTTTGCATGCTTCTGACGGAATTCATTAACATGTACAAATGCTTTCCTAGCATTGATTTGCCATGTGGGTGTTGTCTTGGACTTTGATAGGAGCCAACTTTCTAATTTACCAATGTTGAGCTACTTCGTTGTCTTTGTAGAAGCCTGCTTTTGTTGATTGCTCTTTGTTGGTTGTTCTTTTTCAGGTTAACGCTTCTTAGATTGGATGTGCTTCTCTAATTGCTTCTCCCTTTAACTTAGGCCTGGCTACTTGTTAGATTTCTCCTCACTTTCTCTTTCTTTTCAAGTTGCCTTTCCTAGGCAAATACCACAATTGTTTGTCTAATTGGATGTTGTGTCCTTTGTATGTTTATGTATGTTTGTTTTCATGTTTTTGTGTTGTATTTTGCATGTATGTTGTATGTCGCCACTTTGGATGCAATTGTCACATTTTGTTTGATTGCATGCGCCACTTGTGTTCGACTATGTTGTCAAATGACATGAAAAATATGCCAAAAGATGTGGTGGTTGGGTTGATGGTATGGTAGATTGATGACATAGGAGATGTAACATGGCTAAGATGTGTGGCAATGGACTACATAGTGATACAGTAGCCACATGGTTGATATGTGCATTGCGGTGTCAAACAACCCTCAAATATGTGGAGAGAAAATTAAGCTTACCCTTCATACAAGGTTCTCTTTTTCCCCACAATGTTTTAATTTATAACACTCCCAAAACAAAGTTTACTTCTACCGTACACTATGAGGCCTTTAACACAATTATAAGGCTTCACATCGCATTTTAGATACCAAGTGTCCTATTCATGCGCTAAGTTGTCGTAATGGGTCATGTACATTTGACTTGACCCTGCTTGGGTCATGAGGCATCCAAAGGGATGACACCCAAAAAGCATTCAAAGTCCCTTGTAAGGGCTCTAATTCAAAGTCTCTTGTTAAGGCTGTAATTCAAAGTGTCAGAAACTGGAGTCAAGTTGAGTCGATTTTAGTGTGTTCTAGGGAGTCCTAGTATGAGTTTTATAGTAGTAGGTGTCTAGGGGTGCCACGTGTCATATCGACAGTTATCCCATATACATTTGGTACTTTATGTGTGTGTGCCTATCCTATAAAGGCATTGTACTTGTCACTTGTCAAAACACTCAACTCATTCAAGTACAAGCTACTTTGGTCTACATGTGAGTACTTGCTCATTGCTTTCATTTCCTTTCTATTTTATTTCCATTTCATTATGTTTGCAGTGTTAGCTTGCTTCTCTCCCTACCACTATGTCCCTTCATGTGGTATCAGAGCCATGTTCCTAGCCTTGTCTCTTCTTCCCTTTCCAAGAGGTTGAAGTGAGGGAGGCCAATGAAGCTACTCGAGCCTCTTCCTCCTTGGAAGGCCCTCTTCTCCCTTGAGCTCCTCTACTTCTACTCCTTAGCCTCGCTCGTGAGTTGTTTCTTGCTGCAGTGATCAATAGCACAGAGTGGTTTTCCAGCCCACCCTTTCCACAATTAGTCTCCTCATCACTAGTGAAGCTACCCATGCCAAAATCGTTAAAAAAAGAAGGGTCACAACCTTCACGACGTCTCTGCAGGCTAAACAACATCAAATTTGAAGTCGAGCCAGAGAGTAAAATGTAGATCTCATTGAGAGCTACATTTTCTTTTTAAATCTTGTGAATCCGCCATCTCTACGAAAAGTTATGAGTATATGAAGATCTGCCTGCCCAAACTATCCTAATTTCGCACTTTCCAATTTCTTGAAATTTTTTTAGGGATTTTGGGATTTTCGACCTGAGCTGCACTTGGGGTTACAACTCTACACATTTCAACCAGCTTTTTGCCAAACCCTAATTTTTTGTAAAATTCTTAATTTCTACAAAACCCTAATTTCTAAAATTTAGGGCTACTTTTGTTGTCTTTTGGCATTATTGAAGGCTTTGACATGTAAATTTTTTGGGGATATTTCAAAATGCATGTAATTTCATTACTATTTTGTACATTCATTTTGGCATTTTGCCTTCTTTGGGCATAATTGCTCAAATTTGAGGCTCTACTCCAATCTTGGTGACTCATTTTGCAACATTTTGAGAGTCATCATGTGATTGCTCCTTATAGCTGCTCCCATGGCCAACATCGACATATCGTTCGGGACATTCTCGCGCATGATGATCATCGACTGGGGATGTGCACATTAGTGCAAGCAACCACTTGGAGATGTTTTACGAGTTCTCTGCCTTGGGTAGTCTCCCAAAATGAATGTAATTATTATTTTCTTAACTGAGTAGAGATTCTTTGCCTTGGAAAGTCATCCTAAATTGATGTATTCATTTGTTTATTTTTTCTTAGGTGTGGCTCCATGTCCCTCATTAATCCTTGGAGCCAAGGGGGGATGTATTGAGGGAACCTACTCTATATTGGTCTTAGATGGGTCTATCTATCAAGCCTGGCATTTGAGTTTCAGGATGTTGGTGCTCTGGTTTCCTAGACCTCTGAGTTTGTCATGCATCCATGCCTTATAAGACATGAGCCTCTGAGTCATGTTTGGGACGTAAAGCGTGCTTAGTTTGACCTCTGAACCATGCTTAGACTTTAGCCTCTAAGATTGCATGGGAGCCATGTCTAGTTCTGGCATTGCACAGTCTGATGACCATCATAAACATTGTTCTAGGTTCCATTCTAGTAGTTCCTCACCTTTCCTTTGTGGGGGGTGTTGGGAAATGGAGTTAAGTTGAGTCAATTTTAGTAAAATCTAGTGAGTCCTAGTATAAGTTTTATAGTACTCGGTATCTAGGAGTGTCACGTGCCATATTGGGAGTAATCCCATAAACATTTGGTTCTTAGTTTGTGTGTGCCTATCCTATAAAGGAATTGTACTTGTCAGTTGTCATCAAAACACTCAAAACTCATTGAAGTATAAGCTACTTTGGTCTACATGTCAGTACTTGTTCATTGCTTTCATTTCCTTTCCATTTTATTTCCATTTCATTATGTTTGCTTTCTTTCCTTTTCTTTCCTAGTGTTAGCTTGCTTCTCTCCCTACCACTATGTTTCTTCACAAAGGTCCAAAATCTCTAGAATGTGCAATTTAAGTGTTACACCACCACCACACTCTCCAAGCATTACAACCTACTTCAAGTGTCCATAGCACTTGGTACTAGTACATACATCATTCTCACATTTAGGTTACTATCAATGCTACAATCTTTTCAAATGCAAACTTTTTTCCTAAGATTTCAAAATTCCAAGTCCAACCTTCACTTGAAGGATATCCTGAAAGTGAAGCACAATAACCTTCAAGCTTGACACCCCAAAAGCTCATGATCTTGCAAGGGCTCTAAATGCTCCGTGGTTGACAAAGGTCCACAATATGAAGAATGTGCAATTGACGTGCTCTACCACCACCATGCGCTCCAAGCACTGCAACCATACATCAAAGTGCCCATAGCACTTGGTACAAGTGCACATATCATTTCTCACATTTGCACTTTTGTCAATATAGTACAACCTTTTTCAAATTCAAACTTTCTAACATTTCAGGCTTTGAAGCCCACCCTTCAAATAAGGATATTGTGAAGGTTTTTCTCTTGTTTAAAACACCATGATCTTTGATTAGTAGGTTTCCTATGGATTTTCGACACATATCCGATCTCAGAACATTGGATTATTTGAAAAATGCAAAATGAGAGAGGTAGGAGTCTTTATAAGAGGGCAAGAATAAAGAATCATGAGAGGGAGGAGTCTTTATAAGAGGGAAGCATTAAGAAACGAAAGAAAACTCAGTAATAAGCAAAGATGCCCTAATGCTCTCATGTAAGCAAAGATGCCATTTGTTTTCCTAGTATTGTAGACTCTCTTGAGTAAACCCTACTGCTTACACGATGCAAAAACGAAAACAAAAACCAAGGGGTAGGGATAGAAGGAGTGCTTGAGGTAAGAGATTGAACTACCTTTGTTACAAGTAGTCCCTCCTCAAAGCTTCATCTACATCCACACCTAGAATATACAGCCGTGATTCCTGCACCTGTATAGACTAGGCATTCATTGCTTCCAAACTTTGCAAATGCATCCAACACTCAACAGAAGAAGTTACTTTAGGAAGCCAATATCTTTAGGAAGCCAAGATAACTGCTCTTTGGCAAATACTCCTTCCCGAACGAGCCTGTCAAAAAAGCTGAGTCATTGCTTCCAAACTTTGCAAATGCATCCAACACTCAACAGGAGAAGTTACTTTAGGAAGCCAATATCTTTAGGAAGCCAATATAACTGCTCTTTGGCAAATACTCCTTCCCGAACGAGCCTGTCAAAAAAGCTGAGTAGGAGTCTGAACACATTGTACAAGTCTCACAATTTCAGTAAATCAATCCACAACTAGCCAAAAATATCTTCCTTGGAACTCCTCGTCCTGAAGAAGAGCACAAGAAACAAAGAACACAAACTTCTGTGTTGATGAAGAGTTCCCTCAAGAAGATTTCCAAACCATTGAAGCTTGGGCTAAACTCACACCAAATAGCCCATTAGTTAACAAAATTCCATATCCACGTCCTATGCAAATAATGAGAGAGATCTAATCTTTACAACCTTCCCTGAGATGAGCCAATGCACAATGAAACTTGGCATTCCCCTGTACTACAATGTTACAATTTTTTATTCTCTGTTTCCTGCATTTCCATTCTGAGATTTTGCATGTACTAAGAGCTTGTGTAGTACATGCTTGTGTACAGAAAATTACAATTTGGTCAAAATTAAAGAGCACAGCTCAGCTCAACCAGCAACACTGCCGCAAGAAAACCCAAAATATATACAGTGTGAACGCCCTGACTTGATGGTGGAGCACTTGAAAATGGCAAGGATATTCAGATTAAATATCTCGTCTACACATAGGACAAGAACCATGTCTCAAGAGCCATTTGTCTACACAAGACATATGATAGACGTGGTGACAAGGGGGCAAACTTCTTGCAATTTCTCCTTGCTGCAGTTCCTGTCATGAGGAAAAAAACGAAGCATTCTAGTGAAGCAGCAATGAGATCCAAGAAAAAACAGATAGATACTTAGAAACTAATTATCTGACAAAAGCAAGAGACAACAAACTGCAGTCCTATATCAAGTTAGAGAGAAGCCTATAGGTGAGACCTAAATAGATCACAGAAATTATAAATAGCTGTGCAGATTAACAATGCAATCTCATCTCATTAACTGAACATGATTCCTCATTATAAGAGCCAAGATAAGCACGCTAGGGACAGCATCTCTAAGAAGCACACAGAGCTGTGTTGAACCAGTAAAGCCTATCGATACAATCCCCACAAAAAACATAAGCATCAATCACCAACACAGATAAAAGAGGGTCTATGTGGCGTCAAAGTCACAATGATACATTAGAACTCATTATTTGAACTTGTCATACCTGTAAGCAGATGGTACAACAGATAATCTCTCGAGTAGAATCCCTTCGATTCTCCTCTGTGACAGTGTACCACGGTAGCTTTTCAAGAGAAGCCTCAGATGCACCTTTAATCCCACCTTCTCCAGGCCCAAACATTTCATACAAATCCTCATAACTCATCTCAGCTATGTTAACCTGCAAGCAATTACAATCCTCAAAGTGAGCATAAAGACATAACCATGCATTCTTGGTTTCAAACAAAAAAAAACAGTAAGCAATGTTTCAGAAGCAATGCACAGATCCAATAATGAATCCCAGCAAGAACCAACTTGATCCCAAATGTTGCGCATTAGAAAATCAGGATGAGACATGGAGTCAAGCACCTTAACCAAGCAAAGAGATCGATCTTTAATTAAAACGAAATAATAAAATTGATGCGAGAGTCACAAGCAGAGTACAGATCCGATAATGACTTCTAGCAAGGACCGAATTCAGCCCAAATGTTGTGCGTGAGGAAAGTCAGGATTCAAAACATCGACGACAAAACAAGGTTTAATTGAAACAAAAGAATAAAAGTTATACGAGTGTCATAAGCAAAGCACAGATCCGATAAAGACTTCTAGCAAGGAGCGAATTCAGCCCAAATGTTGTGTTCATGAAAGTCAGGATTGAAAACATAGACGTCAAAACCCTCTGCCTCATACGGAGTCTTGCTAAGCTCAACAAAATAGCTCTCCCAAACAAAGAGTTCTAAGTACAAAATTTCTTAAAAGACAGTTTTTATAGGACAATGCACCACTAAAATTACTAAGAACTATCAAAATATCAATAGGAGAGGTCATCAAGTCAAACTTCAGTGAGAGGTCATCAAGTCAAACTTCCATATACGTGTATTCAGGAACATGCCCAACTAAAAACAATACCTCATGACTATCACCCACAAAATTAAAACTCAATCACACACAGTAGGGATCTATGCCATCTGCATTCAATACTGGGAGTAGAATAGAGTTTTTGTCTAAACTCTGGAGATGAAAAGCAGACTCACCCATGACAAGACTCTAATATTTCACTTTAGTCTCCCCAAAAAATATTCGAAGTAAAAAATCCTAGAAAAAATCGCTAGTAATGCAATGGAGTGCTAGAAATATAAAAATGCTTGTAATATCAATAGGCAACAACTTGGACCAAAATTTAACAAGGTGAAATTTGATGTCTTCTAATATAGCAAAAACAATACAAAGCCAAGTAGACATCCGAGAGTAACATATATATCATGCTCCAAAAGAGGACCGATCATACCTCAAATGATGTCACACTAATTGGATGTATGGAAGCATTGAGTCTAAAGGCATCCCTATAGGCATCCAAAATACCATGTCATACATTAGGACAATCTCTACACAAAAGATGCACCCCAATGTACCTCACAAATGCAGCCACTCAATCTAGTACACAAAATGGGCTGTGTGTGCTGCTCTATATTCTTCCTCTCTCAGGCCTTACCACTTGCTCTTTTTAGAGCATCGGTGACATGACCACGATCACTCTTGGAAATCAGGACCTACACACAAGCACAAACCACCGATCATAGAGCCACAAAGAGAGGCGGAGGCATGCTCACCACCAACTGTGTACACGCTCATGGGCCTAGGACCCGTAGAATCCGAGCAACCCGCCACAGCCATGGGCTGCTAGCACAAACATCTACACCCAACCAGTCCACAACCTCCTGGTGTCCCATACCATTAGAAGGCACCCAGAGGGCCTTAGGACTGCGCTGGGAACCCAGGCTACGCTAGAAGCAGGTGCGCGTCCGCAACACGATCAAGGATCCAAACCAACAAGGAAGAGCTAAACCTGCTTTGACTTGCGTGAATGAAAATTGAACCCTTGGGCCCCTTATATAGGCTGTGGCCCAGTGCCGCCAAAAAAAGCTGCAACCCTAGCTCGTCCTTTGCCCTTACAACCCAACCTAAGAATCACCTGCCTAGCCACTAGCCTCCCCAAGCTATCAAAGCTAGTCCAGTGCACCTAAGCACACATCAGATACAATCCGGGAACATGAGATACTCCCCTCACTCCTGAGTTCAAAAGAAAGTCTGAAAACTGTAGGCCATCTTCTGGTAGTTCTAGTGACGCCCTATAGGCCATGGTATGTGCCTTCTAGGCATAAATATAGGCACTTATAGTGTTAGTGCCTTTTAGGCCACATAGGACACTTAGTCCTATGTGACACCTAGGACACTTAGTCCTAGGTCTAGGCACAAGTACTTTGTACTCTCTCTTTTTCACTACACTAGTTGACGTCACGGCTGATTATCATCGACTCTTTGTATTCTCTCTTTTGCCTATCGATCCTACAATGGTATCAGAACTAGATTTGACTCGTCTTCCTACCCCGGACCTTCATTTCTCCCTGCACTCCTTTCCGTACATTCCGTACGATTGTACGATTGATGTACTCAGCTTGCACACAGGACGTACCTCCGTACTGTGTGGTACATCTCTCCGTATAGGTGTACGAAAGATCTAGTACTTGTTTCGTATTGCATTCTATACCTGCATCGCCGTACCTACAAGTGGGAGCGTACTTGCTCCGTATTTGCATCGTACAGCTCCGTACCTGAGCAACTGTATAGATCCATACCTACGTGTTGTACAGCCGTACACCTTCCGTACAAAAGGTCTTGTTACTGGTGCCGTACACTCCGTACAGCCGTAAGCTGTATCCCGTACTTGCGCCTCCGTACAGTCACGTGTACACGTACCAGACTACCGTACAACTGTCGTACATTTTCGTTATCTGTACACTGGGTTCCGTACAGCACACCTGCTCCATACAATTTTTGTACAGCGTACCTACTCAAAGTATAGCTTTCATACAACGTACTTGGCTCATACTTTCTTCCGTACATCCGTACTTTGGATTCCGTACTGGCATTCGTAATGTTCCGTACATCTGTTCCGTACCTACACCGTACATTGTACATGCACAGTACTTGTTCCAATATTTGTTTGGAAAGCCTACATTTTGAGGTCCATACTCTGGGACAATACATTTGGGTTAGATTGCAGGACATCGAGTCACTTTTGCAAGACATTGAGTCACATTGAGTCAGGTTTTCACACATTGAGTCTTTTCTGAAGGACATTGAGTCAGATTATCATACATTGGGTCACTTTTGCAAAAATCTAAGCAAAATTTGGGGCTTTTTTGCATTTGCCCTCTTCTTGGCCTATTTGCCCTCATTAAATTTGGGGCTTTTCTGCATTTGCCCTCTATTTGGCCTATTTGCCCTCATTAAATTTGGGGCTTTTGCCAGATTTGCTGTTTTTGCAGTGAACATTGCCTGCCACAGTCACATTTGGGTCGGATATGCATTTGCCCTTTGATTTGGGTCGGAAATTCGCAGATATTTGCTGTCTTTTTTTTTTTGGACAGCCAGCTCTTTGCAGTGATAGCCTTGAGGCTTTTGGGTTTTCAGGTCTCTTTCAGGGTATCACATTTGTGATGGCTGGGAACAATCAAGATCTATTTGGCGTTCTTCATGAAGATGATAAGTTGGATGGCACCAACTATCCAATGTGGTCTTATCTCATGAAACATATTCTTGTTGCAAAGCATTTGTGGAATATTGTTTCTCGGGTTGATCTGAGGCTAGCCAATGCTACAGTGGTTGCCTCTACTGCTCGTCCCTCTGCAGAGGGTACTCCTCCCGATGCCTCATCTTCTAGCACTCTTGCTACTGCTCTTCCAACTCGGGAACAGTCAAGATGGAATGAGATGCAAATGCACATTCATGTATTGCTTTATCATGCAAGAGAATCATTATTCCACACATCCGGTCTTGCAGGACAGCAAAGGATGCTTGGGACAAATTGGCTTCTCTCTATCAGATTCGCAATGAGGCACCTGCTGCATATTTGAGAAGGCAATACAGGAAGTCAATATGAATGAAGGTGATTCTATGGATGCATACCTGACAAAGGGAACAACTTGCCAACATTGATGAGGTGGTGCCAAATTCTCAGCTTGTGACTACCACATTCAATGGATTGCCAGATACATATCAAGGGTTTGCTACAACCCTTCGATTAGTGGCCATGGGTAATCCAGACCACTATTCTTTTGATCAGCTAGTTACTTTGCTTTTGCAAAAAGAGCAAAGTCGAGCTAATAGACAAGCCATTATTCTTGATCATGCATTTGCTTCACAGCAGACAGGAAGAGGCAAGGCTTCCAAGCCTATGGGCAAGCCTAAATCTGCGCATAGCAGCTGTAATTCCTCCCATGCATCTAAAAATACAGCAAATAAGTCAAAGAAGAAAAGATGCAACTATTGTCGCAAGCTTGGACATGACATTTCAAAATGCAGGAAGCGCATTGCTTCGGAGAAAAAGAAAGCAGGATTGACACCTAATGCCTCACATGCTATTGAATCCCATGAGCCAGCAGATGCTTCACATGCACATGCTCTTCAAGATGATTGGGCATGGGCTGTCCATTGCTCATTTGATCCCTCCAAAGCTGATGCACTTTTTACTGCTAACGACGCTCAATCTTGGTATTTTGATAGCGGTGCCTCCAAGCACGTCACATCTTGCACACAGTTGTTTCATTCTTTAGCAGATGCACCTCAAGGAGGGACTATCACATGTGCTAACAATGCTTCATATGCTGTAAAAGGAATTGGAGATGTGCAGCTCACATCCATTTCAAACCATCCTGTCACTTTGACAAATGTTCTTTTTGTGCCTCGAATTGAAGTCAACTTGATTTCAATTTTAGCAATTGCCACTTCAGGTTTCAGAGTGATTTTTGATGGCTACAGATGCCTAGTTTATGATCTTCGTGATGACAATGCCATATTCTCACTGGCACTTTGCAAAAGGGGTTTTATGACCTTGATCATCACTCAGCTGCAATTTCTATTGAAGCATTTGCTATTTCAGATTCACAGCTTGCTGAAACTCATCTTTGGCATGAGAGAATGGATCATCTCAATTATAGAGCTCTTGCAAAGCTACATTCACCACTCATCTTTGGCATGAGAGAATGGATCATCTCAATTATAGAGCTCTTGCAAAGCTACATTCACAACAGATGGCAAATGATGTACCTCAAACTCACACAGTTTCCAAACATGTGTGTGAGGGTTGTCTTTTGGGTAAGATGCATCGGTTTTTCAAAAGAATTGTCCAAAACTCTCACAAAGGAAATTGCAGCTAGTACACAATGATGTCTGTGGCCCAATGAGGACAAATGCCATTGGGGGGTACAAATATTTTATGACTCTCATTGATAATTTCACAAGATATTACTGGGTATATCCTTTAAAAGCCAAATCTGAAGTTTTCTCATGCTTTCCGAGGTGGCTGAATATGGTTGAGAATGAATCAGGATGCAAGCTTGTCACTCTCAACACAGATAGGGGGGGGAAGTATATGTCAAAGGAGTTTGTTGCATTTCTGTCTTCACGAGGCATTGTTCACTCATGCACTACTCCTTACACTCCTCAGCAAAATCTTGTTTCCGAAAGGAAAAACGGGTCCACAATGGAGATGGCCAGATGCATGCTTAAGGCCAAGTCTTTGCCCAATAAATTTTGGCTTGATGCAGTGAAGTGTGCCAACTATGTGCTGAATAGATCACCTACACAAGCATTGAAGACTGTTACACCTTATGAAGCATGGAAAGGCAGGAAGCCTTCACTTTCACACATGAGAGTTTTTGGGTCTCTTGCATATGTTCATGTACCATCTCAGTTGAGACATAAGCTTGATGACAAGGCAATCAAATGCATATTTATTGGTTACAGCCAGGAGAGCAGAGGGTATCGGTTATATCAACCAAATACTGGGAAGATTATTGTCAATAGAGATGTAATCTTTGCTGAACATTCAGCTTCTCCTCTTGTGGACTGCAAAGCTAAGCCAGATGTTGACATGTTTGATGCCTTTGAATCTTGGTTATGCCTTTGAATCTTAGTTACCTCTACCATCATCAGAAGAGGACTTTGACCAGCAACATGAGCCTCCTGCAGGTCATGCTGATTTGCAGGTTTCTCTTCCAGCACAAAATGATCCCACTATTCATGATGCAGTAATTGAAGAAAGAGCTGTAAATAGACAGCAAAGGCAGGTTCCCAGATGGCTTCTTGATACATTGAGGGACAGCAAACAAGATCAGCCTTTTGCTGCCTGGACAAGATCAGGGAATAGACAGATGCATGGTCACTTTCTTGAGTTTGCACTCCTTGCTACAGCTTGCAATGAAGAGCATTTGTGCCATAAAGATGCTTTTGACAGCAAAGAGTGGATGGATGCAATGAAAGATGAGTTACAATCCATTGCTAAAAATGACACATGGGAATTAGTAGATCTCCCTCCCGGCAAGCATGCCACTGGTACCCGGTGGGTCTACAAATTAAAAAGGAGATCGATACAAAGCCCGTCTTGCTGCCAAAGGGTATGCCCAACAACAAGGCATTGACTTTGAGGAGACATTTGCTCCCACATCCAGGATTACTACCATTAGATGTGTCATTGCCATTGCAACCCATCATCATTGGCAAGTGCACCAACTTGACATCAAGACTGCTTTTCTTCATGGGGATCTGTAGGAAGAAGTCTATGTCACACAACCTCCTAGCTTTGAGGTTGTTAATTCTGAAAACAAGGTATGCCGGCTTAGAAAAGCCCTTTATGGTTTGAAGCAGGCACCCAGGGCATGGTATACCAAAATTCATGCACACTCTATCTCTTGGTTTTCTGAATAGCCCCACAAAACCCACTCTTTATGTCCGTGGGAGTGGATCTGATTTTTTAGTGCTGATTTTATATGTGGATGATATGCTTATCATGGGCCCAGATACTCAGCATATTGCAGCTTTCAAGGGACATGGGACAGCTCCACTATCATTTGGGCATTCACTTTGCTCATGTTGAGGGGGGTATCATGATGTCACAGTCCAAGTATATTGGACAGCTCCTTGATCGTTTTCAATTCGAGGATTGCAAGCCAATCTCTACTCCAGTGGACCCTGGCTTCAAATTCTCAGCTCATGATGGGAGCCCACAATGTGATATCACTCTTTATCAGCAGGCTGTTGGATGCCTTATTTATTTATGTCACACCAGACTTGACTTACAGTATGCAATATCTCAACTCAGCAGATTCATGCACATGCCCAGTTCACAGTGAGGATAGTCTATCTCCCGCTACAGCATAATTCATGGCCTCTTGCAAAGTGGTGCATTTGTTGTTCTTGATCTGGAGTTTATAGGAATCTGGCAATCCATCCAGAAAGAATCCCAATAAAGTCACAGGGTCCACCTTTGTAGTTATGGCTTGCAAATCTCAAAAATTATGGTAATAAACTTCAAAGGTCAAGTTCTACTTGGACATATCGAGGGTTTTGAACTTCCCTACAATATCATAATCCTCCTCTTTCTTCACGAAGTCTTTCTTGAAAGCTTCTTCAAACTTGCTCCAGTTGGTGGGCTTCGGCTGTAGTTCTTTCCACCAAAGAAGCGCTTTGCCTGAAAGATATCCTACTACAAATTGGATCTTCTTATCATTTGAGTAGGGATGGAATTGGAAGTGTACCTGCCAATTGTGCAACCAAGTGTCGACCACTTCTGTTACGCTCTGGCCAAGGTAGCATGACCTCGGAAGAATCAGTCGACATTTTTCTTAAAGGATCTATGTTTGTAATTATTTGTTTGCGCTTCATGTAAATGATCGGGAGGGGATTAATGTCAAGGTCCTAGGTGAGGGTTGATAGCACCAGACTAGGTGGATCTAAGGCTAAGGGTCTAGTGCAATAAATGTGCCTAGGGGCAAAGGAAACTAAAGCATCCCAAGAGAGGGGTGAAATGTTGCATTAGTAAGGCCCTATAATGATGACATGTGGCATCTAGATCCATCTAGGGAGATGGGGCTTGTTGAAGCTAGAGAGAGAAGAGAATGAGCTCTCACATACATTTTGATTTTGAATTCTCTGTTGGCTCTCACGTTTTCAGCAAGGTTGGCTAGGTGGAACAAGAGTGGTGCTTCTCCCGTGATTTGTCTGTAGTTAGAACTTAGTAGTTAACAATTGGTATCAGAGCCAAAAGGCTAGGAGAGAGAGAGGATCTCGGTGACGGAGGATAAGAGGTCGAGCGATGGACGAAAGACCTGAGCCCTCAGGTTGAACGAGGAGTTGGGTGAAAGACCTATGAGATAGGCAGTGATTGGACGGGACGTGAAAGGCGTCGTGAGCGGGTAGCTGTTGTGCAGTGATGAGGAAAATTGGTAAAGCTTTCACCTAATACACCGCAAGCTCTTGCTAGCCAACGCGAGAATACCACCAAATAAATACGTGGATGAACGGGTCCCGCAAGGATGGAATCAGTGAAGTGACTGACGCACGGGCAGTGGTTCGTGAACGCGATATGTGAATCGGACGATGCGCGATTGACGAACCACCACCATGCGTCACGCCAGGCTGCACCTTGGAGATACCAGTAATCACATGTCGCGTTGCAGGCCTCCCCGTTCACGAGCCACTTGCGTGCGTCAATCTACCAAATGAATCGGTCCTTTCTCTGTGGTTCGTCAGGTCAGCCCGTCGTGTGGAGGTCACAAGCCCACTAGCTGTTTGCGTGGCCTTGGACGAACCAGATAGGTGGTTCATCAACCTATCGTCTATCTTCACCAGCATCTCCCAGATCCCGTACGTCGCCCAATCCACGCATCACTTTGAAAGTCTCCCGCAATACGAGCCTTCATTTCATCGTAGACCACGGGCAGCAACACCTACCTACGTCAACCTGCTTTACAGAATCCCTCGCTCCAGCAACGGCTCAGAAACAGCCACTCCCAAACTCAAAAATAGAGAAAGTCTGGTTCACTTGGCAAGAGCGATCAACCAGGGAGCTTCCGCCAACTCTGTTTTTTTTCCCTGATTAGTTTCGTTGATGCTCCGCTTATATGAACAAGATCTCGTAAGTGGTAAGTCTGCATGAATGTTTGATGCTGTAGCAGGAACAGATTATGCTTGAGATTATGCCTGTGTACTTCAGTTAGAGTTAGTTTGCAGGAATTTCCCTAGTATAGGGAAAAGCGCTATTTGGATTAGGCATGTGTCAAATGCCTGGTTAGTGTGCATGTGGGATTGCAGGTATTCCCTAGTAGAGGGAATTGTGTCAGAGTGTCAGTACACTGAATTGTGTCAATTTGTAAATACAGTATTCTAGCGGTGTTTTTTTTTTTTTTAAAGAAAAAAAAAACCCACAAAACAAAACACCCATTGAACTAAATGGAAGTAGAAGAAGGGGCTTCCAGGAGGGACCCTGGTGAGTCAGGAGTCCGGCCGACACCTTATCTGGCAGGATTGCATTACTTGAGGATGCCTTGCAGCAATTATTAGCGCAACAGTTACAGACAAATGCAGGGCAGTGTGAACTTAGAAGAGCAATACATAGTATGTCTGCCAGACCTTCTCGAGATGAGAAAGGAAAGGCTCCAATGGAACCGGAGTCTAGTGTCCATACGGTCGAGCCTAGGAAGGCTAAAGTACCAAATATTGCTAATTACAGGCCGCAAAAGTATTCTGGTCGGATGAACGACCGTGGTTCTGATGTCATTGAGACTTGGTTACACAAATGAGACGAGGCGTTCACCATTTGTGAAATCAGGAATGATATCAAGAAGATCCGCGAGGCCACCCACATGTTTAGTGAGGCAGCGGATCGGTGGTGGATTAAGCAACAAAAAGATGGTATAGCATCCACTACCTGGGAGGGGTTTAAAAGAGAATTCAGGAAACACTTCTTACCTCCTGACGAAGCATCTCGAGCTTGGGATCAATATAGGAACCTTCGTCAGAGAAATTTGTCAGTGGCATAATACACTGATAAGTTTCGAGAGAGCGAAATGAAGGTTGATGAACCCCTGCCTCAATCAATCCAAGTGAAAGATTTCATATTTGGATTGAATGATCGGATAAAGATGGAAGTTCGGGCTAAGTACACGAACACGTTAGATGATGCAATAGCCATAGCCTTGAACTATGAAGATGCCAAGGGCAGCAGGCCAAGTGGGTTTGCACAGGTCGGAACCCAATATGGGTATCCGAAGAAATCTGGGTTTAAGAAGAAGTGGATTAGTAGAGGGAGTGGTTCTCAACCAAGTGAAGCAGGCGAAGCCAGCTGAAACTCCTAAATCAAGTACCACCATTGGAGTGAAGAGGAAAGTAACTCCAATGGCAGCCCGGGCTTGGTCTAAGTCTCCCTTAAACCCAGAACAAAGAGAGAAAGCGAGGAGAGAAGGCTTATGTTTTGGTTGCCTTCAGCCTCATCAGTGGAAGGATTGTCCACGGAATAAAGATCGTCGGATGGCTGAGATGGTAGTCTCAGAATGTGACATGGAAATGGAGGGAAGTCCCAGAGCAGAAGAGATGCAGATTCAGCTAGCGGGATCTTCTCAGAGGTCAGTACCTTGTTTGTTATGTGTGTCTATTGCTAAGCTAGTGACGAGTGCACCTGATAACATCCTATCTAAGCCCGCAGCAACAGGGTATACAGCCTTTAATGATACGGAGTTAATTAAAATGAAAGGGCAAGTGGCCAGTCATGATGTCATTGTGTTGTTTGACTCAGCGTCAACTCACAATGTGATTAACTCCAAGCTCGTGAACACACTGAAGTTAAAGACAAGTCCATCTGACTACGCGTATACAGTCAGG
Source organism: Dipteris shenzhenensis (assembly GCF_047967505.1). NCBI lineage: Eukaryota > Viridiplantae > Streptophyta > Polypodiopsida > Gleicheniales > Dipteridaceae > Dipteris > Dipteris shenzhenensis. The sequence continues at coordinate 24,648,931 of NC_141597.1, read as the reverse complement.
ATGGCAGATGGAAGTTCAATTGAAGTATGGGACCAAAGGGTTACCCAGTTGGAGCTTCGTATTCATGACTATGCTGAGAAGCTTGCTTTTGAAATAACTAAGCTTGCCCATGCAGATATAGCTCTGGTTATGGCGTGGCATTCTAGGAAGAATCCAGCCATTGATTGAAAAAAGCACGTATATCAATTCAAGATAAATGATGTGCTTTATGTCTTGCGAGGTGAGAAAGATATACCTAAGGGACCGTTGGTTTCCGTGATGGAAACCCGAAAAGCTTAAGAAGAGTTTTTATTCCTTTGGACAGCATCGGTAGAGCCGGTGGATGATTCTTCGGCTAGCACTGATGTTACGCAAAGTGGTGAGATGGCCAAGCTGGCTAATCTTATAACAAAGGAGTTCTCTGAATGTTTTAGGGATGAACTACCTTATGGGTTACCTCTAGAGCGGAATGTTCAGCATAAGATTGAACTAATCCCGAGGGCAAAACCTGTAAATAGACCTCCCTATAGAATGAGTTTTACTGAAGAGGTGGAGGTGCGTAGACAACTGGAAGAATACCTCAAGTTGGGGCAGATTCAACCAAGTTTCTCACCTTTTGCTTCGCCAGTGATATTAAAGAAGAAAAAGGATGATACGTTTCGCTTCTGTATAGATTTCTGTATAGATTACAGAGCATTGAATAATATCACTGTTAAGCACAGGTATCCGATGGCTCGAATTGATGATTTGCTAGATGCATTACATGGAGCCATGATTTTCAGCAAGATAGATCTTAAGTGTGGCTACCATCAGATCCGGATTAGAGCCGAGGATGTGCATAAAACCGCTTTCAGAAGCAGGTTTGGTCATTATGAGTTTTTGGTAATGCCCTTCGGACTTACCAATGCTCCAGCGACATTCGTCATGCTTATGAACGATTTACTATGTCCGTATATCGGAAAGTTTGTAGTACATTTTATTGACGATATTCTAGTGTTCAGTAAAAGTATTACTCAGCATCGTGAACACTTGAGAATAGTGTTCAGTACTTTGAGGAAAGCCAGTCTTTATGTAAATAAAAAGAAAACTATACTGTGTATGGTTAGGCTTGAATATTTAGGATTCATAATTACTCAAGAGGGGGTAGAAATGGATCCAAAGAAAGTGGCTGCGATACTAACTTGGCCAATCCCTCGGAGTCTAACCACGTTGCGATCATTCTTGGGATTTGTCCAATTTTATAGAAGGCATATCAAAGGATAATCCGAAATAGTGTCGCCATTGACTGATCTGACCTCAGATAGAGTACCTTTTATATGGGGACAGAATCAACAAGAAAGTTTTAACACCATAAAACAAGCTGTGGTCACAGGACCGGTGTTAAAAATAGTTGATCCCCAGAAACCGTTGTTCCTGGAAACCGATGCAAGTGGCATTGCGGTAGGAGCAGTTCTCCTTCAAGAGGGAAGGCCAGTAGCCTTTGAAAGCAAGAATCTTTCTCCCTCTCAGAGGAATTGGCCAACTCATGAATTGGAGTTGTAGGTTGTTATCCATGCTTTGAAAGCATGGAGACATTATTTGTATGGTTCAGAGTTTTATGTAAATGTGGATCATGATACTCTGAAACATTTTTGTAAACAACCTGACTTGAGAGGCCGCCAAGCTAGGTGGGCAGAGCTCATGCAGGAGTTTAATTTAACGATTCGGTACCGAAGAGGAAAAGATAATAAGGTTGCTGATGCGTTGTCTCGCATTATGCACAATATGAGTTTCACGGTGTTAGAGAGTGCTCTAATGACCGAGATTAGAGAAACTCAAAAGGTGGACGAGTTTGTCTAGAGCTTGTGGCCTAAAGCTCATGTGTTAAAACCCGGGAAAAACGAAAAGGATGACTTGGCATCCAGAAAAGGCCAAACATATGCAAGATATACCATAAGGGATGGTATGCTGAAAAGAAATGGCAAGATTGTAGTACCTAGTCAGAATGATCTCAGGCAGAGAGTCATTCGACAGTGCCATGATAGCCCATGTGCGGGACATCCAGGAGTCGAGAAAACATATGATCTCGTGAAGCGAGATTTCTTTTGGCCAAAGATAAAAAAACATATTCATGAATATGTGACACGCTGTTTCTCGTGTCAGGTAAGTAAGGCCGAGCAGGTGAAGCCACCCGGACTTTTACAGCCCTTGGAAATACCACTAAGTGAGAGAGCATTTCCATGGACTTTATTGTAGTGTTGCCTACGACACAAGGAGGGTATAGTTCTATCCTTGTGGTGGTTGATCGTCTAACCAAGATGGCTCACTTCATTCCGACTAGAGATTCTGTTAGTGCCCCGCAAGTGGCGGATTTGTTTATTAGACATATATTTCGTCTGCATGGATTGCCTAGATCCATAGTGTCAGACAAAGATGTCAGATTTACCGGTCATTTTTGGGGCGCGGTATTTGAGACACTAAGGACTGAGTTGGGAATGAGTAGTGGGGATCATCCTGAGACGGATGGTCAGACGGAGAGAGTCAACCAAACTTTAGAGGATATGCTGAGGGCATATGTGTCATTGAGGCAACATACATGGAACAAGTGGTTGCCATTGTTGGAGTTTGCCTACAATGATAGAAAACATTCCTCTACAGGGTTCAGTCCGTTTGAGCGGAACTATGGTTATAGACCAGCAAATCCAACTATAGTTGGAGTACCTCAGAAAGTGCCTAGTGCCGCGAACTTTGTGGTTCAGATGCGAGGGATGCTAGCACTTGCGAGAGCTAATATCTGCCAGGCTATGGATAGAGCCAAGGTGTATGCGGATGAAAACCGGTTTATAAGAGTATTTAAGGAAGAAGAAAAGGTTTTTCTCAGAGTTCCTTCGCACTCGAAGTCGTCGACTTCAGGAGAGTGTGCTAAGTTATCACCTCGATACTGTGGGCCGTGGTTAATTCTAAAGAGAATAGGCAAGGTAGCCTATAAATTAGAATTGCCACAGGGGTGTAAGGTGCACCCGGTTTTTCATGTTTCGCGCTTAAAGAAATTTTTACATACAGGTGACTCACTAATCGAAGGTGTGGTTTTGTTTCAGGAGATAGAGGATAATGCGAGACGCAAACCAACAAGAATCCTGGACCGAGAAACAATGCAAATACGAAATCGGAAGATACCCACGGTGTTGGTTGCATGGCATGGTCAGCCTCTATCCGATGTTAGAAATGACCCAACAGAGGGTACACGCAGCGGAAGACTTATAGTAATGCCCAGGAGCTCACACAGCGCGCAGTGTGGGTGTGGAATCACAAACTTCTTTACTTATGTGCATTCAATAGGTGTGCAGACTCATCAATAGACAATGAACCAAACCAGATAGAGAAACCACCAAAATATATATTTCCGTCCACAACTATGGACACAATACAAAAGAGACAGATCCAGAGTCCCACCAATGATGTGGTCCTCTGATCTTACCACAAGGTCCTTCTCCTATCTACTGGCTATCTCTAGACTCGAGCCCGGGTGCTCCACCTAGAGCGTAAGTAGACTTTCCGTCTAGAATGATCCTCTCCACCTTGCTGTCTGGAAACTAGCCTAGGTGGGCAGCCTCCTACAAGCTAGGTCTGCAGCACAAGGTACTTCTTTCTCCTCCTGACTATAGGCCCAAAGGTAGCCCTGCTGCTGCTCCTTCTGCTGGTGGATTGGCTGCTCCAGATGATGAATGAATGGGGCTAAATGGCCTCTTTATATAGGCCCCAAGGCCTGCTCCAAAAAAACCGACCAGCAGCATCATTCTGGCTGACCCAAACAGGCCGACCAGTCTGCTGGAAAACCGCCCTTAAAGGGCTCTCATTACAAGGGCCCTTGGCCCACAACACTAGGGCTTTGGCCCTCCTTTCAAGGGCAGATGCCCTACTATATATTCAGGGTCCAGCCCCCCCAAACCTACTGCAAACAGTGCGCCTCCATGTCCTAGATCCATCGCAATCTGTCCCAGACTATCTTGCCTCTGCTCCAGGCTTGTTCCAGCTCTAGGGCCCCTGCCTGAGATCCATACGTGGCAGATGCCCTACTATATATTCAGGGTCCAGCCCCCCCAAACCTACTGCAAACAGTGCGCCTCCATGTCCTAGATCCATCGCAATCTGTCCCAGACTATCTTGCCTCTGCTCCAGGCTTGTTCCAGCTCTAGGGCCCCTGCCTGAGATCCATACGTGTCCCTGAAACCAGCCGTACAGCAGGCATCTGTAATCCGTACAGATCTGCCATGCTTCCGCACTATCCTGGCTCTCTGTCCTGCCCATAACAGCTCTAGATGTGCTGCCCACATGACAGCCATGATGCTGTCTATGTGGCAGCCCCTTTCTCTCTTTTTCTGTTGGGTACTGCCCTAGGTCTCCCTCCCCCATGCTCTCCTCATATGGGGGCTTACAGATGGGGAGGTGACCTTTCCAACATCCGAAGCTACCTGGGAATCCGTGTATCAGTTGCGGAGAGTGTTCCCAGACTTTATCATCGAGGACGCTGATGTCTGAAGAGGGAAGGAATGTCACGCTCTGGCCGAGGTAGCATGACCTCAGAAGAATCAGTCGACATTTTCCTTAAAGGATCTATGTTTGTAATTATTTGTTTGCAGCGTCACGTAAATGATCGGGAGGGGATTAATGTCAAGGTCCTAGGTGAGGGTTGATAGCACCAGACTAGGTGGATCTAAGGCTAAGGGTCTAGTGCAATAAATGTGCCTAGGGGCAAAGGAAACTAAAGCATCCCAAGAGAGGGGTGAAATGTTGCATTAGTAAGGCCCTATAATGATGACATGTGGCATCTAGATCCATCTAGGGAGATGGGGCTTGTTGAAGCTAGAGAGAGAAGAGAATGATCTCTCACGTACGTTTTGATTTTGAATTCTCTGTTGGCTCTCACGTTTTCAGCAAGGTTGGCTGGGTGGAACACTTGTGGTGCTTCTCCCGTGATTTGTCTGTAGTTAGAAGTTAGTAGCTAACAACTTCCTTCTTTCGTGACTTTTGCTCTCCAGAATAGTGATGTTAGGTCCTAACACCGAAGCCAAAGCATCCACATGAGAGAGCTTGAATGGTGTTCGTCATGAGAGTAATTGAAGTGTGTAGCGCAAGCATCTGGTCAGCCAACTGGGAGTGAGTCGCAGTGAAGGTGTCAAGCCTTTGATCCAGAGCTGTCTGAAATTCTCGAAAGGCATTCTTTGTGACCAGATCGTCACACAAGGCCTCATCCTGAAGATCCATAGCTTGATCCCCTTCTTGAACCTCGGTTGGAGATGAGTGGTATAGAAAAAGAAGATTCGGAGGCTTCTAGGAAGGAGAGACTGAAATCGGCTGTTTACACAACAGAAGAGATGGTCAACTGAGGAGCTAGAGGACAGCAACCGGTCCAAGAGAAAACTTGGAGGAAATCAGGGTTCTGGCTGCAGAAAGGAGGAAAGAAAACTGCAAATAAACAGGCCTGGAAAGCTCCAAACCTAAGAAAAGAAAGGAGCTGGTACAGCAGCGCAATTGAAGAGGGTAGCTTCAGAGAAGAATCTGGCAACTGAAGGCTGGCTGCGTCAGGCAACGGGAATGCAGGGGGCTGTGTAAAAGAGAGAGCTGCGGGTTTTATATTTAAACCCAGGCTATGGGCTGCTAAAGCGCTCAGGAGCTTTTAGAAAGCTGGCCGCTTTTTTCGTTGGAAAAAGCTTCTACTTTTTTTTTTTTAATTAGCTTTCCCAAAAGCTAACTCTATCCAGCCAAATCTAGCGCATGATTTTGCTGAAATTGGAAAAGCATGTACTTGTGCTTTATGCTAATTAGAAAAAACATGCGCTTTTGTCTATAAGCACTGGCCAGCTCGAAAAGCACAAGCTGCTGCCTGCATCAGATCCTACCTTTCTCTCTCTATGCACCTCAGCCCAAGCAGCTGCGCCATGCACTGTACCAAGCCCTGCGCAATAGTGAAGGTGACCGGACAGGAAAAAATAGCGGAAAGGAATGAGAGGAAAGGTGAAGATAGCAGAAGACACGGATGAGTAGGGGAAGCAAGGGAGAATATACATATATACATACATATGTATATATACATATATACATATGTATATATATGTAAGTGTATATATACATATGATCGCTCAAAGGGGAAGCTGGCTGCTATGCTGCATGCTTCTCAAGACCCTATCTCAATGCTTGGACATCTCCCAGAAACAGGTGCCAACAGCTAGCGTGGACGGATATACAACCAGACGATTCATTGATCCATGAGTGTAAAAAATGCCTGCAGGCCATGCCTTGCAGAAATGCAGCTTCCTTTTGGCAATATTCCTAGATCTCTCCATGCGCTGCTCCCAAGTGGTCTGCAGGGTGCATTGATTATACCCAGGAAAGACCCTACCTAGGGAGGAATCACAATCTTTAGGCGACCCTGGCCTGGGTGTTCTGTGTGCCATCCGAGCCTAGAAAATTCTGTACGAAGCACTCAGTTGCCCCCCCTATGAAAACACTAGCAAGAGGCGAATAATCAAGCTGTCTCCAAAAGCACCTGGTTCACCAATGCACCCAGTCAAAGAAAGTCTAGCCGAGCTTCAATAGAGGAGCTTGCGCCAAACACTCTATAACACCAAGCAATCTGCTACTATGCTAAACCCACCTGACATCCCAGGTATCTCGTTGTCTACCCTTGGGGAATCCATGCAACAAGCCTAAAACTTAAGAAATTAAATGTATCGGAGCTACCATGCCAAAGATGTAGAGATGTTCCCCTGAAGCATTCAGCCATTCTGTCCATTGTATCGCAGGAATGTGCTCTTATATTGTAATTTAGGGTGGTTACACACCAAGCCCCTGCCTGCCCAAGCCACAATACTTTGCCTTTTGGTGAGCAGGGATCCGCCATAGCCCAGCAGCAAGGCTGTTTTGCCCATGTGTCGAGTTCAAGCCCCCACCAGCCAGGTCGAATTAGACGTTCGTCGAGATCCATGAAGGGGGCCTCTAGCTATGCCATAATGCCTGGGTTAGCACAAAAGGAGTGTGGGCCAAGACCACCTCCCAAGCTGCCAATAAGTCCAGGACTCCTCGGTCATCTCCAACATATCCTGTAGGTCCAAGTGCATGGATCCTCCCTCGTCTCTCAAGCACCAGAGCTGGAATACATGAGGCACGTAGTTTGGAAGAACTAACATGTCATTTTGTCCCCCTGCTGCTACTCCGCTCGCCAGTCTACATTGCTTACATGTCCAGCCAGTCACTCTCTTGCCCTAGCCGCTGAGAGGCTGGCAGGCCATCCAACTGGAACATCAAATCTGGAATTCACCCCTTTTGGGGGAGCACCTGATGTGATTGTTCCAGATGCAACACGCTAGGAGAATGGTCCGACATCATGTGCCGGGCAGAATGCCATTTGACTCCCCTGTGCATGGCAAAATTACCTCTACCCTCTTTGTGTTGTGCAAAGTCACACTCATGACCAGGAGCTTTGTTGGATTTTCATCAGTGCAGAGTTTGAGTTTCCTTTGTTGGATTTTCATCAGTGCAGAGTTTGAGTTTCCTTTATGGCTCACTGGCTCCATTATTTGTGATGCTAGCGTACACCTTATGTTTGCCCACATATTTGGGCTTGTACATACAGATCCGCAAGTTTCACACCCTCCTTGGATAGAGCTAACCCAGGCTAGGCACACAGTAGATGCTTGTACTTTTGCATTTTAGCCTACCCTAGAAAGTGGATCCATGGCCTTGTAGAACATGAGATGGCACATGCAGTAATCCATGGCAAAAGTACTATGTTCAGACTTACCTGGCTCTTCATAGGAAGCCTTCCTCCCGCTCTAAGTTTGCTTCCTAGATCCCTTTTTTTTTTTTTTTAATACTCCAAAAAGCTCACTTTAGCCATTTGACAACAGGGTTTCGAAAGCAAATACCATTAAACAGGTATGAAAGATCCATAAAAACAGAAGCAACATTTAAGACTTAATATGTGGCTCATCGACAAGCACAGCTAGCATGTAAGAAACAAAAGAGTGGTCCCAACCAAGAATTGCACATTTTAAAGGACCATTAATGATCAAAGACATTGAACTATTAGCATGCAGGCATCCAACTACTATTTAAAATCCGAGTATGATAGTCCAGATTGCACAGGGTATGTCCCGTCACCCTAGGTAGCCTGTATTAGGCACCAAGAATTCTCATTCCAACCCTCTACCATGGCAACAAAATTTAGCAAAATGTTATCACCTGCCAGCGGTGTGCAGTCAACACAGCAGGAGCAACTTGTTCTTGAACAAATCTCCCATTCAACAAATCCTCAATGAATTCTGCCTGCAGTCAACAAGACACTAACATTAAAACCTTGTATCCTACATTGCTACTAAAGAGAGAAGAACCAGACAATGCAGGCCAATCTCAAAAGCTTACCACTGAAGATGATGGGTGAGAACCAGATCGCTCTGAGTACCAATAGGCCCGTGAGGCTTCCAGAACTTCCACTGAAAGGACTGCCCCAGCAACAGCTCCTAAGCCAGCTCCTCGAAGCAAACCACTGTCAGTTGCTCTTCCAGCTAGAGCCCCCGTCACCGCACCAGTAAATGCACCCACTGCATCCACATATTCCCACCAACAGACCTAAATTGAGAATCAGAGCCTCCTGCATAAAAGTTCCCCAAGCACAAAAAAGAGGGCATGAAGAGGAAGGGGATGGAGCATTTTTGAAGGGCCCGGAGAGAATTTCAATAGTATCAGCAGAAAAAAGGTGCCTCAACTATGCGCCCTAAACCCTCCCCACAGTGGAAAGAAGTTTTGCTCAAAACTTCTACAGGATTCAGAGAATAAGCACAACAAATTGTCTAAACACTGTATCCACCCTCCATAAATGATATTTGATGGAAAGAGCCGTTCTTTCTTTACAAAGCGGAAAGAGTTAAGGTTTTCAGTATATGTACATCGACCACAATGTCTCTCAAAATTATGATCCCGATGGGATCGACGGGTGATAAACTGACACCCAACTGAGAATCATTTTTTCACACCCACATAGCGGTCCTACCATGTCCACATGGAATTTTCACACATCTTAATCAACGAGCTTTGTAGTGTATACGTTTCATAGACGTAATTATAGTTGGTTACAGCGACAAGGGTGGTAGACATACGTTACGATAGCAACTAAAAAGTACGCGGCCATTTAAACGAAAGGAGAACACTCACCTACAGCAAACATGCCTGTTAGAGCGCCCGACAACGCCCCTGCAAGCAACCGTGAAACACTGCAGATAGAGAACGGAAACGAGACATCTTCCGGTCCGCTGGCTCGTAAACTTCTTTCAGCGACCGCTGTGCGTTGCGGTTGGAACAGCAAGGAAAGGTGTCTAGGACCCGAGCGGAGAGTATTGCACATACTACAAGAACGTTGAAAGCTATCGTTATGATAGGTACAGACGTTGCAAATCCAACCGAAGTCGTCCATAACAATCAAATGGGCGGTAACGATGGAGGCAATGTGAGGATGGGCTGCAGAATGGATGGTAAGGGAAGAGCTGGAGATGGGGAAAGGTGAGAGATGGCGGGACGAGGAGGGGGCGAGGACGAAGAAGGGGGGGGGGGGGATGCGAATTTAGAAAAAGCGAAGGGAGTCGCGGGGAAACGATGAGGAAATAAGCAGCGAGGGCGTGGAGTTGGGAGCAGCTAAAGGGGGCGGAGAGCGGCCAGGTGGTAGCGGAGAGAGCTACAAAAGCGCAAAATCTCCCACAAGCTTCGGAGTCCACCTCTATCTCTCTCTCTCTCTCTCTCTCGCTCTGTCTCCTGCACCACCACTCGTAGACTATCGACCTCAAAACAGCTCCAATTGGCAGCAAGCTCGACCTCTTCACCACGCTAGGAGCAATCTCAGAGAGTCTCCACAGCCTCTCGCGGCTCTCTGTGCTTCCCAGAAGGCTAGGAGCTCAATCACAAATTATCAATCAGGGAGCAAGCTCCGAATCAGCAATGCTCTGCACCCATTTTGTGAGAGAGAGAGAGAGAGAGAGAGACTGTGCTGCTTGTGTGGAAGCTGTGAAGGGATCAAGAAATGAGAGAGACTGTGCTTCGTGTGTGAGCTGAGGGTGAAATCGATGGAGAGACATGGGACGAGCATCACGGCTTGAGGGCAGTTGAACGTTGGTGCGCTATTGTGAGAAAAAGCAGAAGTTGTACGCTCTTTGAGAGAGACAGAAAGATGGAAGGATGATTCATTCCATTGGGTGGTTTTCCTGATGATGCTTTTCCAATCGTTGTTGTTGTTGTCTCTCTGTGCCAAACTCAATTTCAAGTCGCAACCAAACTTTCCTCGTCCACTTTGAAGACTCTAATCCTTTCAGAGCTTCACCACCTGCACTGCACCTCTTTCTTGTCCATCATCATCCCTTCCCTTCATCATCAGCAGCTAAGCTCGCACAAATCGAAGATTACTCCCAAAAAACCTTCTTACCTGCAAGCAACCCAGATTTTCTAGCCCTTCTTCGTCAATCTTTCGACACACCTTAGCCCCATCCAATCCTGCCGGTCATCACACTACTCGCAGCCATCCAAGATTCATACCAAAAACCTTCGGTCCCAAAAAAACCCATCATCCACATCCTCTACTTCTTCTTCATCAAGTTCCTCTATTCTTCTTCATCAATCTTCCAAACAGCTTAGCGGGATCGATCCTGCCGGTGACCAGAAAGCTCTCGCAGGCATCGAAGGTCACTCACTCAGAACTTTCAGTGCGAAAAAACCCATAATCATCAACTCGGCAGCTGCATCCTCTAGTTCTTCTGAGTTCTCATCTTCATGAGCCGATTCGGGACGCTTATCGAGATCGATCGTCAAGTACAACGGTTTTGATGACTCACGGTTCACTGCTCACAGAATCACAACTTTCAAGCGGGTCCACGCACGTCGTGCGCCCGGCCCATGGTAATCGAAAACCATCCTCGTCAGCCGGCCTGTCAGCGGAATTCCAAATTCCAACGATGATGATCCGCGAGTGTCAGTGGGCTATCAGGTTAATTACAGAAACTTTCCAGATCGCAGCTATGATCTGTCGCCGATGTTCGAATTGATCTTTTCTGAAAGACAGCGCTGCTGATGATGATGATAAAATTTTCTACAGCGAACACAGCTCCCCCTCGCCGATAGCTCTATAACTCCAATACACTTTCAGTCTCTAAAATTAGTCACAAGACAATGCAGACTGAGAGTGAAATGTAGGTGTGATGCATAAAATCGCTTGGAGGTTCTTGAGATCTTGGCACTAAAAAGAGAGCGGCTGTCAGTAATGATCTCTCCATGCATATGGCCGCGCTCTTACACCTAGTTCCCGCGCACGATGCCAACCCGGCATTTTTCGCTATAGCAATTCCCATGGGCACGCCCCATAGTTCTCGGTGCCATCATCAAGCTTTCTCACCCAGGAAATTTCCTTCTCCACCTGGGCAATTCGCGGCTTGGCAATCTGAAGCCAATCACCTCCTACCGCTTTTGACGGCCTGCTCCATTGCCCTCTGCACGTTCGCGGGGACAACTGTTGGCTTGTGCCTGAAAATGCAAGGGGCTTCTAGCATTATTTGCCAGCATTGGCAAATGTGGCTCTTATGAGGTAGAAGCATGCTATGCCACATGCAATTTCGGAACAATGGTGGCATTGTGGCCTTGTTATGAACTTTTCACTCACTAGGATTGAGAGAGACCCTTTTTTTCCAACGAGCAACCCCCTCGCACCCACTTCGAGAGTTTCGGTCTAATTTTTCACTTTGCATCAAGCATGGCCCTAGTCAGTAGGCCTGTGACATCCTTCTCCTCCTGTGGGGCCTCCTCGTCCATCATAGGATGGACTTGAACAAGCTCTGGAGTCCAATACAAACACCCACGTAGCACTTAGCTATTGAACTTCGTCCCCTCCACCCGCTACATTGGCTCTACTCCTACGAAGGGCACGGACTGCAAGTCAAAGAAGGGATCACAGAGGAAGTCCAGTGCCTCTAAATTGGCTCCTACCGTTGCAAACCAGAAGGCGGCCATGGATAAGATGAAATGTTTGCACCTGTACACCACACATGTGCACAAATTGGGAATCTTAAATGCCCATCCATGGAAATGGTCTCCAGTCAACATGGAACTTATGAGGATACATGATATAAAAATTATTCAAATTATCACCCGTGCAAAGTTGCATGTCCATTTGACACAACCATTCCGTGACAGTCCATGAAAGGGATTTTTTTGGACCTATGTATCACGAATGTGCATAAATTGGGAAGTTTGCATGCCCATCCACCCTAGCAGTCCCTAATGGACATGAAACTTTGCAAGGACACAAAAATTAGTCAAACTAATACCCATGCAAAGTTGCATGCCCATCTGATACTTTGACCATTCCATGACAGTCCATGAATGGGATTTTTGTGCACCTATGCACCATGCATGTGCACAAACTGGGAATTTTGAATGCCCATCCACCCAAACACTCTTTGATGGACATGAAACTTTTCAAGGACATAAAAATTAGTCAAATTAATACCCGTGTAAGGTTTCATGCCCATATGAAACTTGAACATTCCATGATGGTCCACGAATGGGATTTTTCTGCACCAATGCGCCACG